>NC_039268.1:3263055-3563055 GCF_003368295.1 Carassius auratus
AATATACCAATATTTAAACAATGGGTGTGTATCTACAATAAAGCAATGAAACAATTCTTTTAAATAGTAAAGATATTTCAAAAAATTTATTCCTTGGATCAAATAAATGCACATTGTCATATTCTAGATTATTATCCTAATTTATTTTATTTATTTGGTATATAAATACAGCTTTATAGATATTAAATGGCTACTTTTAATTAACTTGCAGTGTAGCAAACCACATTTTTCAAATGGTAGCTTTATCTATTCTCTAAATTACGAGTAGCTTGTTCCTTGGCGAGCTAGTTTGAAAGTAGCTTCTCCAACACTGAATAAAAAAGCTTTTCATTTTTAAAAAGATGTTCCTGTAAAGACCCAGCAGGCCGACTGTGATTTTCATTAAGTTTGCAGCGCATCCCAAAGTGAGGCTCTCTGTTTCATCTCTGCGTCTCGTCTTCGCCTCCCTCCCCTCTGCGTTTACCAAAAAGTCTGGCCGTGATGAATCACCTCTCCTTTCTTTCATTCTCCCCAGCATTTTTCTTTTCCACATCCCTTTCTTTTCACGGGCAGGGACGGAAATTCCCCGTAGGTCTAGCAGAGCCTGGTCCCCAGGAGGAGCTGTCAGAGCCGTAATGGATGGTGTTTTGATAACAGCGAGTTCGACCCCTGGAGAGACCCCGGGGGGGAGGGACCCCAGCAGATCCATCCTCACACAACATGCCCGTGCAGTTCTGTCGCGCCCCCACCCCGCGCTCCTCATTTTTTGGGACTGACACTAATTGCGGCGCCCTCATTACAACCAAATGCTCCGGCGCTTCAAAGGAAAACGACATCTGTGGAGAAACCAGCTTAAACAGTAGCATGAACAGCCTAGAAAGTATAAATAAAGCCCTAAACAAAAGCCACTGTTACAGGTGGGTGAAGAATAAGTGAAATCCCTCTATATCCAACCGTCTTATATAGTGGCATTAACTGAGATTTAGTTAATTTCTCACAAAATATGTGGATTTTGTAGCATTTCTGCTTTCGACAACCATCTGTAAGGTTGAAGAAGTCCTGTATTAACACTTCATCATCAGAAAAACTGCCATAAAGACACCATTCTGGAAAAAATACAAAATTAAATAAATCTTAATTTAGATTTTGTGGGGAAAAATGGTTTGTGACTAAATTTTTTTTGTTGATATTTGTATACATTTTATATACAAGATTACAAAAATATATACACACACATTCAAATGTTGGGGATCAGTTATATCTTTTTTTATAAGTTTCTTATGCTCATCAAGGCTGTATCTATTTGATCAAAAATACAGATTTTTTAATTTTTAATTTTGTGAAATATTATTGCAATTTAAAATAACTGTTTTCTTTTTTAATATATTTTCAAATGTAATTTATTCCTGTGATCAAAGCTGTATTTTCAGCATCATTCCTCCAGTCTGCAGTGTCACATGATCCCTCAGAAATCATTCTAATATACTGATTTTTATAATCAATGTTGGAAACAGTCATGCTGCTTAATATTTTTGGGGATCTGTGATAATTTTTTCAAAGTTCTTTGAAAAATAAAATGTTAAAAAGAACAGTGTTTATTCAAAGTATAAACGTTTGGGGTCCGTAAAGTTTTCTTTATTTTTTAAAAGAAATTAATACTTTAATTCAGCAAAGATGTGTTCAATGGATAAAAAGTGGTAATAGAGACATATTTTTAGAAAAAAAAAATATTTTAAATAGAAAAGTTATTAGCATTTGAATTTGAAGTTTGTTTTTAACCTTTTAAAAGAAAGAAAAATATATTTATATATCACAGGTTCCAAAAAAAATATTAAGCAGCACAACAGTTTCAGCACTGATTATAAATCAACATATCAGAGTGATTTCTGAAGGATCATGTGACACTGAAGACTGGAGGAATGATGCTGAAAATACAGCTTTGCATCACAGGAATATAGATTAGATTTTAAAGCATGTTAAAATAGGAAACCAAAATTAGTAACTACAATAATATTTCACAAAATAACTGTATTTTTTCTGTATTTTCTGATCAAATAAATTTAGCCTTGATGAGCATACCCCCTTAGAAATAAATAAAGGGTGATTCTGCAGTCATGCCATAGAAGAACCATTTTTAGTTCCCCCAAAAAGTTCTTAAAATAACTATTTTGAAGAACATTATAAAAATCGAAAGAACCTTTTTTTTGTTTTTTTCAAGATACAGATCCAAACCTGCATATTTTTGGGACGCAAAACTTAATGCAACTCTTTCTCATGCAGCAATAAACTGTCCAAACCCAAAAAAAAAAAAAAAAGTGCAGTAAAAGTAGTCAAAATGAGTCATATGGGTCTTGAGCAACAGTAAGAATGCAGAAAATAATGACTGGGTGAACTATTCCTTTGGAATGGGCGCAGTAGAATTAAAGGGTAATCAGCGAGCGGAGGTCTGCGAAATCACATTTACCACTGACAAACACGAATATGGAGATTGAAAATGATCAGAGCCTGGGAAGAGGCAGGGTGGAAAACATATGAATTAGGTTTTGCATGAGCTTCTCGTGTTTCTGAACTTCAAACAGCAGGATGCAGTAACGTCTGCGATGTGTGGCTGCTGGAGCTGAATGGATCGGGCAACTGTACGGGAATAAAGGTTGGGGGTGCGTTCTTTTACACCCACGACCTTTGACCCCCTAATGATCTCAGGGAATGTTGTAATGTCATCTATCTGCATGCTAACCACCTTATTCGGCGCCTGAAGGAAAGCCCTCGCGTCTACAACCCACAGTCTGTTTCATTGTTCACCTCCAAATCACTGTGAAGTATGTTTAGGTGTTTGTGCGCTGCTACAAAATATCTGTACAATAATGTTATGTGATTATTGTCATTCTAATTCATTAGTTGATCATGTATTGGTTTAGGCCTGTACTTTAGCAAGGTTTGGCACTGTTGCTAAATCACACAACAGCCCAAATAATCATCTGATACAAAACATGCAAAGTAAAATGGTCTCTTTATTTTACCACTCCATATTGAAATAATTATAAATATATCAACACTTCTTGCATTTTATTCACCATCTTGGATAGATTTTTTCCAGCTTGTGCATATGGGACTGACTCCTCTTTGAAGGATATTTATGGTTCTGCCAGTTTGGCGAAAATAAAAGATCTCATTTTTCTTTGCCGTTCAAAGGTTTGGGATCAGTTTAGGATTTATATTCAAATGAAAAGTCAGTAAAACAGGGGAGAGAAAAAGACAGTAATTTGTGAAATAGTATTATAATTTAAAATAACCATTTTCTACATGAATAAATGTTCAAATGTAATT
Organism: Carassius auratus; assembly: GCF_003368295.1. Classification (NCBI taxonomy): domain Eukaryota; kingdom Metazoa; phylum Chordata; class Actinopteri; order Cypriniformes; family Cyprinidae; genus Carassius; species Carassius auratus. The sequence continues at coordinate 3,266,362 of NC_039268.1, forward strand.
TATTCTTGTGATGTAAAGCTGAATTTACACCATCATTACTCGCATGATCCTTCAGACATGTCTTTACTGTCACTTCTAAACAATTTATTGCATTTTTACTGAATGAAAGTATTTATTTCATTCATGAATATATATATATATATATATATATATATATATATATATGGCTTTTGAATCAACTATATATTACCAAATATATTTTAAATATATTTCAAAATATACAAAAAAGATCCAAAAATATAAATGTAAATATATTTTCTACCAATATATATTTTAATCATTTTTTAATCTATGTTAAAAATATAAGTATATATATATATATTTAAAAGCATTTAAAATGTATATTTTGCTAAAAATGTATGCAGTGTGGTTAGCACATGTTTAGCTCATTCCTGTCCTCTCATGACTCCAAACGATAGTAAAAATACAAAGGAATAAAAGCAATCTGAAAGCAAAAAAAACTTCCTTAATGTTGGTTGCTCAGGCAGCCCTGTGTTCTGCTGCTTCACATCTGCTGTCAAGAAGGCAACAAACTACTCACTAATTACCCCATCTAAATCACAGCCTTTATGTGGGACACATATGAGCTAGTGTTTATGCGGCAGTGTGAGCGCTTATTTGTTTGGAAGGAGATTCAACAAGTTTCCGAATGAAAGAGAAGGAAATTAAGGCTGCAGAAAAAACGTCTTGTCAATTCTCTGAAAGCAGTATCACTGATTACATATTCAAAGCTTGAGGGAGGGGGAGGGGCTCCGAGTCGCGCCCGCCCACTTTACCATGGAAACCGTTATCACACTTTACACATGACAACAGTAAGGAAACCCTGCTTGTGTTTCATCCCAATATATCGTTACACCAGTCATTAGTGCATCTGTGTGTGTGTGTGTGTGTGTTCACTACTAGCCTCCAGGCAATGAAGGAGCGTCACTGAGCTTGAAGTAACGTAGCCGTGCAGGTACAGACACGCCGCATGAGCTTCTTATCTTGTTCTGTGCATCTGTAAGCTGTTTTATAGATTTATATGTGGGTATGATGACCTTCAGATTAAGTTTACAAATAAAGAAACTTTAGGTAACATGATAACTAGTAACGCACATTCACCCGCACTTTCATTAATCTTAACTGAACGTTAATATTTCTGAAAACCTATCGTTTACATTTATATTGCATACAGTTTAATGACTTTTGGCTTTAGTTCGGCATATTCTGCTTTGGTTTTTACCCCGTGAGAAAGTAACACGCCATGTAAATTAAGATTATAGAGCTTGATTTGCATGAAGACTGGGGAAGCAGATGGGTGTTTTACCGAGAGGTGCTGGAACAGCCATGCCCTCATGATGTTGGTGGCAACTTTGGGAAAAATGCCTCTTTTCTTGTTGTTCTTCCTCTCTTTATCAGGGTCTTCCTCCTCTCCGGTGCTTGGAGACGCAACACTCTGATCCAGAAAGTCACCTGGGGAAAAGAAAGCAATTACAGAGCATTAACAGATGTTAGATAATATTCTTCGTAGTTGCATTGGCTGCATTCGTTTTCGTTTCTTTGTAATGCTTTTAAAGTGCCCCTTTAATGGATTTTTTAAATGACCTTTCATGCAGTGTGTAACACAGCTCACAGTGAATGAAAACATCCTGCAAAGTTTAACATTCAAAAGTGCACCGTGTATAAAGTTATTGTCTCTCAAAAAAAAAGAGTCGACTCTGAATCATTGATGTCAACATGAAATATTAGCATACTGCCATCCCACTTGGTCTTTTCATGTTGGTCTGAATGAAAATGCAAATTCATTATTTGCCACTAGATGGTGCTTTTGGAGCAATAAAAATAGCGGTTTCCTCTGTAACGCTGTACACAAAGCAGCACTGCGCTCACAAACGCTTTTTATCAGGCATCACAGGCTCATGATGGAAGGAAACTGAGACCAATCACCGCAGATTAGCATCATGCAAAGTAGGGCTTTGGAAAAATGAATCGTTGAGCGAATCATTTAGGAGACGTTGAGCAAGTTAGGTGAAAAAAATTGCATATTATAAGACAGTGGAAGTGTTTTTTGACCTTACACCTGTTGTTGTGGACTCCCAAAACCAAAATATGAACCTTTCATTACCCAAAATAGGGGCACTTTGAACATTGTTCATGGGGTTTTAATATTTCAAAAACCTTTTAAAAATTTTAAATAGCATATTTAGCTTGATGTTTATTTTTCACTAATAAAGTACATCACAAGTACTTTATTCATTTTCATTCATCATCATTTGAGCATGATTACGCTGATCGTGTCTTTTTATCACAAAAGTATGATCACATGACTTTTTAATTATGCTCTAACACATCATTACAACTGTAATTATCTGAAGTTCTGGTTGATGTGGTTTCACCATCTCTGAAGTGTTTTGTTAGCAGTTAGTTTTATTTAAGGGCTCATATCTTGAGGAGCCAAATTCTCCTTTTGTACTGTAACAAACAGAAACTTTTTAGAGCTATAAATGTCCTCCCTTGTGAAAATGACCATTTATTAGGAATAATCAGAAAAACACCTTGTTTTGAAGTTGTTGCAACTTTCTGATGTCAGACAGAAAATAAAACTGCAATGTAAAAAGTGTTAAGATGCAGCTGTTACCTTAAAGAGCCATTTCTACATGGTTAAAGGTAGTTTTGTTGGTATAACTTGATGTATGTAGGATGATTCAGTGATGTTTGATAATACTTTTGACAATTATCTCCTTTTACATGAAAAGAAGGCATTTAGATAAAACCATACTGGCAAAAAAAAACTGTGCTTTAATTTTATGCATTAGAAGGAGGGTACAAAATGTCATGAAAATAAAACTATTTTTTAAAACAAACTAAAAAAAACTGACAAAGCAAAAAAAAAGTATAACTTGCCCTCTTTAAAAACTATCTTAAAACTAAAAAAGACACTATGGTGTTTACGGTAATAAAAATCTTAAACATTGATAATCTTTAAAATCATTAAAAAAAAAACTTTTATACTTAAGCATCAGAAAGAGGGAACAAAATGCAATGAAAATTCAATTATAGTTTTTTTTTTAAAACAAATTTGACAAAAAAAAAATGCATGGCATGGGCCCTTTAAATTCAGTCTAAAAGCAAAAGAAAAAAGTATAACAAATGTTTACATTATAAAAAGACATTAATAGTCTTAAAAGCATAGTAGCTCTTTAGTTTTATGCATCAAAAAAGACATGAAAATTAATTTTGTTTTTGTTTGTTTTAGGAAACAAAATTGACAAAAAAAGTTAAAAGGTTTGACCTGGCTCCTTGACCTGAAAGCTTAAAAAAAGTAAATAATAAAGTCAAGCAAATGTTTGAAATATTAAAAGTATTAAACATTAGTAGTCTTAAAAGCATAATTAGGGGAAAAAATAGCCCTTTGTGTTTATGCATCAGAAAGAGGGCACAAAATGTCATGTTTTTTTAACATAAAACTGACATAGAAAGTAAAAAGGTGTCACACAGCTCCTTTAAATTTATCAAAACTTAAAAATGACATCAACCAAACATTTACAGTATAAGCAATGCTCTAGGACAGACTCGATGCTTCACACATTTAACCGTGTGTTTGTCTGTCTGTTGTTTCTCTTTCTCAGGTAGTGAGATATTCTGTCTGAGACAGACTCACAGCTGCTGTGCTGAGGCACAGCGAACAAAACACACACACACACAGATGCGGTGCTCGGGGAAGTATGTACTCTGGTTTTTATTGGCCATGGTTGGTGCTCAGAGCAGAGGAGCCCAGAGAAGAGTCTTTATATCCATCATGCACCATTTCCTGTCCAACACACATCCACACACACACACACACACACGAGCGGCTGCAGTTATTTAGGAGCAGTCAACCAGTGTGTGTACTTGCATGTTTGTGTGTGCGTGTGCAGTTGGAGACCCCCGTGGCGGTGCTAAAGTGTAAATGTATGCTAGAGATGACAAACCTGCAGTAGATCTGTTTCACTTGGCACAGAGCGAGGCCTTCTCAAACACTTGCGTGTGTATCTGTAGCGTAGCGTGTGAGTGTGTTACCGTGCTCGCTGCTGTTGTCTCCATTGTGTGAGCCGGGCCGTCTGCTGCAGGCCGCAGGAGCCTCAGAAGAATGAACAGATGCTGCGTCGTCCTCCCTCCAGAACGCCTAGAGAGAGACAGACAGGTAGACAGAGTAATAAGTTGCGTTCAGTGTAATATACGATTGGTTAAGTACAGTATAGCGTTGCATACCAGAGGCGTGCTGTAAGGAGTAATACAGAACACATGCTGGAAGAGCAAACAGTTGAAGAGCACTACGGACTGCTGTATATAAACACACGTGCGCGTGCACGCACAAACATCTGCGCAGAAATTATAAGACAAACAAACGCATTCACATAAACGTACAGGATATTTTGAAAACCCATCTTGTCGGATTTAACAGAGTGAATGAAGCGGATGGATACGGCCCCGGATGCTGATTGGTCAGTTGAGCGTTTGAACTGTGCTAAAATACATAATATAATAACAGCTATGACGTGAAACACCTGTGCATTTGGTCAGTGTGTGTATTACTGCACACTGCACACACAGACCAGCGATGAACGCTGCATGTCAGTGACAGCTAAATATTTTTATTATGTTGTTAAGATGCAATCTGATCAGTGTGTTGCATTTAACTGACACTAAACCTAGAGAGAAATGTCTTAACCAGGGGTCAGCAACCATTCACACATGAGCGCTAAGAGCAAGACGGATTCATATTAGAAGAGACTGGGGCTAGTTGTCACGATTTTGACTCCAATTACTATTTCTTATAGTGACGTTAATTGTTAAAAGTAGTTCAAAGTTTTCATTTAAAAAAGAACTTTGCTGTGTTATTGTCATTTTCTTTTATTTTTTTGTGCTAAAAAAGTCAAATTAATTGTTTTTGCATTTTTTAAAAAACTAATTTTCCAAGAAAATCTCATATAACAGCTGTATGCAAAATAAAAATCTAAAAATTATGTATATATATATATATATATTTTTTTTTTTTTTTTTTTACATTTATGAAAAATTGTCCCTGTCACCCGAATGCAATTACCTAAACATGATGACGTTAGTATGATATTTTAGCTTTTAGAGGGTTTTGAACTAGGTGCTTAAAACCAACTTTCAAAAGCACTGTTATGGGATTTTTCTAATCTTCAATTAGTTTCCCATGTGACAACTTGCCCCTGTCAATTATATATATATGTATTTCATTTATTTATTTAAAAATGTTAAAGTAATATTATATCTACATTCCAAATTACATATTTTATTCTGTTATGAGTTGTTTTGGAAAGCAAATGCTTCAAAATTGAGTCAAAATAAAGTAAGTGGTTTACTTTTCGGGATCCAGTGCCAGTTGTGCACAGAATAGCAACATACTTTGGTCTTCTCAGAATAATACTTTGTATAAATAAGGAGATGTTCAACATCTCTGCACAATAAGCAGACAAACTTGTGACATGCTTATAATACTGTAACTCAAAATGTTCAACTAGACAAACGTAATCCCTAATGTTTCAAATGCAATGACGGTGCCTCTTATAACCATATGATTAAGAGAAATGCACTTATTATAACATGACACCAAACTCACAGAGTACAGCAAACATATGTGCAAACCCTGCAGTAAAGAGAAAAACATGCTTCAGTGATGTGCATTAGCCATTGAAGACACACACAGCACACTTGATAATCAACACTTCCCAAGTTTGCTGCATTTATATATATTTAATTATGCATAACATGGACACTGTAATGTGAAGAGTTACATTTCACCTCAAAAGAGCAAAAATGATTCATTATAAAATGACAGAAGATTGATTATCCGCTGTTATTTAATATAGACAAGGAGGATGGATAGTCTGTGGCCGTATTGTATCACATGAAACAGGAGTTTCAGGCCTCCCCACTAAAACAAACTGTCTGGATAGTGTTTCAAGTTTGCTTCACTATTTATTGAACGATGAAATTATAACATCAAAATATATTAGTGTATTACGGAAAGAGTATATTTTAGATGCCTTTACGTTTACCGATTTATTTATTATACAGGTTAAAAAAAATATTTTTTAAGTGCACAAATATTCCAAATAATCTCTTACTAAAGCTGCATGCAAATAAATATAGACAAATTTAAAAAACATAGGTTTGTTAACAAAAAGGCCCATAAATCTTGATTATATATATATATATATATATATATATATATATATATATATATATATATATATATATATATATATATATATATATATATATATATCCATACATTTAATATTTAATTTCACATTTATGTTCTATGTTAGCATCTATTAAACTTTTATAACAATTCAAGTTTTAATGAAAAAGCTCTAGTGGCTTCCTGGCTCTGTACAAGGCATGAATATACAGCATTCAAAAGCAACCAAAAGTAGACAGATGTGAGCTGAAGACTTGCCGTGTCTGTCCCGCCCGGGGTGCGTGTAAATTCCTCTCCATCAGATCTGGATCCCCCCTCTTTATCATCCACCATCAGATCAGTGGGCATCTTCCCCTTCAGACAGCTGATGTAGCGGTGACAGAAATTGTCACACAGCTCATGCACCTACGATAAGTGCACAATTCAGCATCAGTGATCGGCCTTTATGATATTAACATGATGTAGGCCACGTCGCTCAGAATAATAATAATAATAATAATAATAGTAATAGTAGTAAGTGAAAGCCAACCTTCTCTAATTCGAGGAGATGAAATCGTAACACTTGTATGGCTTGAATCATCTAAAACGAAACGACATTTCACGTCGCAAAAATGCTTTGTGATTATTGATTCATTTTATCCAGCAATCAAATTGGATTTGAATTTCTTCAAGAAAAATTATAAACATATAAACAAACAAACAAAAAATCTCAAACCACAGGGCAACCTACCAAATTATCCAAGTCTGGATTGGACGAGAAGAAAGGTTTTTCCGCCCTTATCTGAAATTAAACAATAGCGATCGTATCGTCAGACTGTAGGCTAATATCGAGGCACAGTTTTCACACATGATTTCCACATGGGCTGCGTTGTCGGAGGCTGATATTAGTACAGCTTGTTGCTGATATAATAAATCTCCGGTAGAGAGGTAAACGTGGGCCTGACCTGTTTTGAGAATACTGTAATATCTTCGTCGAAGGACTCGGACGAGCAGACGTCTCCGGTCACTCCGCTCTCTCTCGGCGTACAGGTCGCCAATTCACATTTCTCAAAAACTAGTGCAAGCAGAGGAAAGAGAGGGTGCCTGCAAAACAAATCACATCCAGTGGCGTTTACAGCCGATCTGTGGCGAAAATAAACGCTTTGTTAGTCCTCAAGCACAGCACTTTCAGGCTCGAGGCACTCTTTTTTTAACAATAAAAATGAAATATGAAATTAAACCTATTTTTTATGTGAAATTTTAAGTTATTTTAATTCCAGGTTCATGCAAAATGTATGGTTGTTTATGGGAAAAACAAAGATCATTCTGACATTGCAATAAATGTGGCCTTGGACCACAAAACCAGTCATAAGGGCCTTTTTTTATTTAGATTTATACATCATCTGAAAGCTTAATAAGCTTTGCATTTTTGTATGGTTTGTTAGGATGGGACAATATTTGATCGAGATACAACTATTTGAATATCTGGAAATTGAGAGTGCAAAAAAATTATAAACAAATATTAAGAAAATCACATTTAAAGTTGTCCAAATGAAGTTCTTAGCAATGCACATTATTAATCAAAAAAATACGTTTTTATATATTTACGGAAATACATTTACTAAATGTCTTCATGGAACATGATCTTGGCTTAAAAGATTTTTAATTTATTTTTTGCATAAAAGAAAAATCGTTCATTTTGACCCGATCAACCCGTGCGACTGCTTTTGTGCTCCACATATCGTGAAAAGCTGGTGTAAATGAGGGAAGTAGCTACATTTAATTTGTGCTGAATTTCTATTTTATTAAAATCCCACTGTCTAGGCCACATATAAACCTTTCAGTGTTTTTTCCCAGTAGGCTATTCCACCATAAAGTAGCTAGTCTAACAGAACTTTATAAATTATTAGCACAATATAACAAGCGACTACACTGGAAAAAAACTCATAGTCTACTAATCTCACATACCCGTAAATGGCGTCTTTATCCCGTTTGAGTGCGTCGTTAACGGGCGACGGGACGCCGGGAGCCGGGAGGAACTGGTGAAGCGGCGGCCCGTGACCCACATGCACCGCCTGCATCGCTCTGGCCGCGTGAGGATCCCCGTACATCGGAGACGGGATCCCGACCGCATCCCTCCCGTAGTGGACCAGATCCTCGTACTGAGCACATTCAAAACGTGCAAGTTAAAATCAGACCGAGACTTTGTTGTACACACATCTTGCAAATGTTGACAGGCTATAACAACAGCCAAGGAAGGGAACAAAGCTCTATTTGTTTAAAAGGTTATAAACTGAGCATCAAAAACTAATTAACGAATTACACGTCAGTATAGATTCAAACTGAAAAAATAATTAAAGGCGGAACAGTTTTAATTTTTAGGCTCTTTGTGGCTTCTAAATGTGCCAGAACGTGCAAAAGAAAATAAGAATGAATTGCAATTAAAACATTTTTAACACCTACAAATAAATAAACAAATATATAACTACACATACGGAAAATTTCAATCCACATCTAATGTCAAATTTAAATGAATGCTATCTTAAAATTACCGTATCATGAGAAACCGACATCTGGCTAAAACGAAATATTTTTTATAAGGCTATTTGCTTTTTATTTCTACTCGGTTTTCTTGTAGTTTACTGCAATAAAAAATAAAAGAATTTAGAATGCAAAATATGGCTTAAAATAACAGTGAAATTCAGCAATGTTTTAACGGTGTATAAAAATAATTATTGTTATCAGTCTCGGATAAGCATCCAACCAGAGAAATATGAGTTATGAACAGGCTGTATGCATCAAGTTACGCTTTTGGCTGTCAGCTAGCCTATATAAGGAATTAGTCGAGATAATTTCCAAATAAAAAATACTTATTTGAATTTGATACCAATTAAACTGATTTTAGATGGAAATGAAAAACGGCGTGCTACAACAAATGGAAAAATATGGGAGTTATTTTATTTTATTTTTGGTTGGTTTCACTTGTTGCTGTGTGTATTCCAAAACAACTTAGGTGTATAAACACACATTATTCATTCAAGGTATTAAAGGACATCTGACTGTAATTACATCCATTTTTATCAGCTTCCTAGTAGAATTAGTCTTGACGGCCACGTTTGAGTGTTTTTTGTTGCGGAGGTTTTTACGCACCCGTTGCGCCATGAGGACTCCGTGTCACCGACTCCCTGCTCTCAACGCGTCCGGGTCTCAGTGCAGCGAGGCCGGCGAGCCCCACACCGCATTCAAAACTCTCCCGAACACCCAGCTCAAGTGCCCCTGATGAACAATAACATCGTAATCCACCCAGATACTCCTGCTCAGCTTTCGCAACAAACGCAAAGCTGGCTATCAGTAAATTAGAAATCCAGTTCTCGACGCTCCGAGATAACCAAAGTGCGCTTCGGATGTTTGCTCTGTTTTTCTAGTTCCAGTCGAAGATCTGTAGCCAAAGGCTGGACAAGCAAACTCCATTCGGGTGTTTGATCGCTTGGCTGGTTTATTCTTAATGCAATAACACCTCTATGAGATGTGAGGAGCGTGGAGAGGGAGGAGGAGGAGGAGAGGGCACTTGGACTTCTTAAAGGAGACGTACACAAAGACCAAAGCGAACCCGTGCGTAAAGAGCGCACAAATGTATTCCGAGCATGCAGGCCACTGGGAAAAAAAATCCTGTATAGCTTTCAGAAACCAAATTTCATACCAGACAAGATTTTTTCATACTTGGACCTAAGCCAGCTAACAGTCTGAAAGTACAAGGTAACAAATGAGCATCTTAGATTTACCACTGGCCACTGTTTTCTAACTAGATACCATTTCGTGTCTCATTACATATTAGATTAAAAAAACATCCAAATAATGGGACTTTATGACACCTTCTAAAAGTTTTAAAAAATTTGGAGGAAACTGAACTATCTAACATTTTTTGCTATTTAAATTTCTAAAAGTTTGAAAAATACAAAAAATAAACACTGTAGGCTTTAGGTTTGATTTACTAAATGCATCTTCTAATTTACATGAATGAAACACTGTATAGGTTTGATTTACTAAATGCATCTAATTATAGTCAGAGAACGAAAAGGACCAGCAGTGATCTAATGTAAGCTGAATTTATTAACCATCCTTATGGCGCCCTCTACTGACATTATTTGTGTTGAAAAATAAAACAAAAAAAAAAGTTAATAAAACAACCACCACTTTTTACCAGGAGGGGGCGGCATATGAACGGATTTGAGTCGACACGTAGAGCATGGACTGAATTTGGGTTTAGACTACAATTGACTTTAAAACGGCTTCACTACTCTTGACCAACTCCACTATTACATATTCCTCTGCGTTCTTAGTGTGTATTTTAAAACAGTATTTAATCTTAAATACTCTGTGTTTTCCTCAAGTCTACAAAATCTGCTTTTGTATTTTGTTTCAGAAAACATTTCTCGTAAACTAGCAATGGTATTTTAATATCTCTGCCTCTGACCGGAAACGCCTGATTCAAGTTCAACAGCCACCACATTTGATATACTTTCTCTTTGTTTTTGAGACTAACTGGTCAAGATTTAGGCCCAATGTATATTACATGCACATATTACATGCACATTACATAAAGAAATTGCTTAGAAAAATAAACTTTATATTTGTCTACAGAACCACAGATCATTACATGCTACAAGCGGATCAACCTGCAACTGGGATCTAAAAACCAAGCAAACAATTTTCTGAGGCTTCTGCTCACCTCATGTCTGATTGCTTTTCAAGATGTACTGACAATCACATGAGCAGATGACAGAATTAACAAAATAAAACCTTTACAAATTATGCAACTTTTCTAGTGAAATATGGAACAGTTTTGCTCAATTATGCTCAGCTCTAAGATTTTTTATCTGTATTTTGCACTCTTTATTATTTTCTAAGTAGCCTAAATGTATAGTTAAAGTCATGTTTACATACATCTTGCAGAATCTGCAAAATACTAATAATAAAAAAAGAAGGATCATAAATCACGTTGCTTTATTTAGTATACCTTTCAGATAACAGACGTTTACATACAGTCCGCAAGACATAATAATATCTGCATTTATACAAACAAAGCTGTTCAAAACTTTATTTATTGATTATCTATACTGTGCATCATTACTTGAATGATTCAGATCTTTTTTTTTATTATTTGTCAGTCCTGTTCTGCAATGATCTTCACACAAATCCTCCAGGTCTTGTACATTCTTTGGTTTCCCTTCACACTGGTGAAGACTGAAGGACTCATACAGGCTGAAAACATTCACTGATGTTTAAGAAGGAACACAATGCATTAAAAACAAGGGTGTGTAAACATTTGCACAGGATGACTGGGAGGAAATTGTTCTTATTTTGCTCCTGGAAATATATAAGTATTTTATGTAACTTCTGAAGGGCAGTACTAAAAAGATCTTTAAACAAAATAATGACCACCCATCATCATGCTCAAAAGTTTACACCCCCTGGCTCTTAAAGGGATAGTTCACCCAAAAAAATGGTCATTTACTCACCCTCAAGTTTCTCCAAACCTGTACGAGAGAAGTCAATGGCTACCGTCAACATTTTGGATATCCCAGTATTTTGTCTTGAGCATCAGTGAATGTTTGCAGTTTTTTGATTATCCAGGTGACAACACAGTATTAAGCATTAAAAATCATACGTATTATAAAATAGCAGTACTAAATAACACAAAATGCATTTTTTTATAATCCCCCTTTTTATATTATTAAAATGTTGCAGTTATATAAAGGATGAATTCAATTATTCATTTACATTTTGTCATTTAGCAAACACTTTTATCTAAAGTGACTTAGAAATGAGGGTAATAGAAGCAAACAAAACCAACAAAGAGCAATAATATGCAATAGCGTCTCAGCCTCACGCAGTACACTTAGCAATTTCTGGAATGGGGGGGGGGGGGGGGGGGGGGGGGGGCTAGAGAGTATAATGCTAGTGTTATAGGCCTTTTTTAAAAGAAAACAAGCAGAAAAAGAGAGTGCAAGTGTTAAGAGTTTAAGTGTTTTTTATAAAATATAATTAGAATATTTCATTAGAATTTTACATATATTTATATTAGCTCTTTGAGCATGTGAAAGGCGCATTATAAATACATTTATTTATTATATATAACATTTATTTAAAATTACTTTTTGTGCAATAAACAACCCCAAGTTGTCTCTTTTTCTTGCAAGACACATTAGATAAAGTATTAAAATATCCTTTAAATGCATTTTGATTAAATCTAATACAATTTAATGATGATTCAATTTCAGTTCACCCCAAAAAGCTTTTAAATTAAGCCAAAAACCTATGAATTATGAATCAAATTAAGTCTGACCAACCACTGCAAAATAATACTGCCCCATAGTTTTCAGAATGTCACGCAGTCCTAGAACCAGGCCTGTATGGTAGATGGCTTGTTCTAGTCCAATACGTCTTGCGTCTTAGACCAGCTAGAAACCAGCTTGCAATACGTAAACTGGATTTCCAGCAGCACCAGAACACATATATGTGACCCTGGACCACATATTGCATGGGTACAAATTATTTATGCTAGAAATCAATTAGGATATTAAGTAAAGATCATGTTCCATTTATATTTTGTAAATATCCTACCGTAAACAAATCAAAAAATAATTTTGGATTAGTTATATGCATTGCTATAAACTTCATTTGGATTTTTTCTTCTTTTTTTTTTCACCCTAGGATTCCAGATTTCCAATAAATTGTATCTCAGCCAAATATTGTCCTATCCTAACAAACCATACATCAATGGAAAGCGTATTTATTCAGCTTTCAGATGTCATCTCATTTAAAAAATGACCATTATGACTGGTTTTGTAGTACTGTGTCACATATGTGTTCTGAACTTTGTTCGCTTTAAGTTTTAAATCCCCGTCACTTTATTGTGAAATAATAACCCAGACCTACAGATTAAGGTGAGAGGAGGCACTAGGACTTTGGCACAGCTCGTCACACCGGAGATCCCTCGGTCCAAAACCGTCTGCAGACGTTCCAACGTGACGTCATTGCTTCCGCAACACCCCCCACACCCCCCAGTGTCGGCGGCTCTCGCCTGCTGCTGACTACACAATCCAACATGGAGTAATGAGAGATGGGGCTCCTCTTCGAGACCAGCGCGCAGTCTTCAGACACGGCGGGCGACGCGAGGCGAGAAACCGTCGATGTAGCCATCGGGATGTTGCATAACGCGAGGATTAACCAGATGCATTGCAAACCGTGACGGGTAAAGTGCAGTGCGCGGAGAAAGAACGAAAATAAGGAACGCCGCGAGACGGATTTGGGGGAAACTCGTTGATGCACTGGACTTTAAAAAAAAAAGGCGAGGTGGAAAATCGAGACGACATGAAGCCCGAACACTGCGTGCCCGCGGTGGGATATTATTTCTATTGTAGGTGAAACGTGGGGAAACATGACTGAGGAATCGCACCCAGACGAGTGAGTATTCACTTTTTGCGAAAAAGACGCATGTGGGAGCGAATGGAAATCTCATCCTGTGTCCAAGAATGCTTTGCCGAGCTAAACGAGGGGTCAGTCAGATGCAGGGAAATCGTGCATATGCGCTCCAGAGAGAGACGCAGGAGAGGTTAATACTAAGAAACAATGCAGTGTCAAAGAGATTTAAGTGCTGGGCCCCTGCTGCAGGGCTCTGGTCTCGAGAAGGGGGGAGGAGGAGGGGCTCGAGCGGAAACATTTTGTGGAGGGATCCTTTACTGAATACTTTATATCACGTCGACTCTAAAGGCGAATCAGCGCTGCGAGGAAGCGAATAAACAACTGCAAAGTTTCTAAACACACAACGCTATCGCAAGGCGCTCGTGTGCGCTCCCAGAGCGGCCGTTCTTGGCGTCTTTCTTTGTGGTGGTCTGACATGCCATATCCGCCATTTCTTTTTCGTGAATCGCTCTCATTTGCATACTGTCCTTCATTCATAAAAATACAGACGGGGGCGCGCGCGGCGGAGAGAGCGCCTCGGCGCCGTGCTGATGGTAAAGCAGGCCCTGTACGGCATATACAGGCCTATATATGCTTTAAATGTTGCATTTAATCAGACAGCTTCCTCCATTTGCAAGACACAAACGCGAATATAAACATGCAATGAGCTGCATGATCGTAGCGAAACTGTAAGTACTTGTTTAGCAAGTTTGAGTGTTTTTTTCTGCCCAACATAAACACTCAGATCTCACTGTAGTTTCACTCAAGCCGATCAAAGTCTCTCTAATAGTATTAGGCCTGAGTTAAACGGCTCATTAACTTAGTGAGTTCTTTATGGGTCTTAAAATGATCTTTTGTAACATACACTAAACCTGTATTAACAAGATGATGTTTATTCAGTCCGTCTTTTATACCAGAATCCGTTTTGATTATGTGTGTTTTTATCGTCAATGTAATGAAAATCATTCGTTTTAATAATTATTCTGAAGGAGACGTAACCTGTATTTTTACAATGCATTATTTTACAGTATCGTAACCTGTGTAAAGTATTGTGATAAAGAGCGGTGTGTTGTTATTACCCCCGTAGTAAAGCCAATTGAAAACATAAAGCCTGTTTTATAGTTTGAGTTTTAATTAATTATGATAATCATATTCACCTGTTCAGAAAAAAACAGCTAGAAGTTGCGTGCGTTTGTTTAATCACGTCATAAACATTATTTTCCTTTCATACAGTTATTCATCGTCCACTCTTTTTAAAATTTGTAAACGTAATGTTTTGTGTGGATCTATGATACTGTGACATACGTTGAACTCTAACACTTGTCTCTATGGGCTGCTTCTGACCGATTACTTGTTTAGCGCAATCTGACTTGACTAATGAATTAAAATGCACCGACGTTGTAAGAATGGCTTGTGCAAAAGTTTAATTTTTCATTTTAATTTCTTGAACTCCACTTATATGTTTCCTCTCCATGAGATGTATGGCAGTGGCTGGTGGGGAATTTCTCTTATTTAAATTTATGGCACACTCACGCCCGTTTGAGTAAATACGTGTGTCACACTGGGATGTAAAGGCCCATATAACAGCCCGAGGTTGTGAAATGTTGACTTTTATCGGCGGAGGGGTGGGGAGGGCTGTGGGCTTCTCCAAAATGGGAGGAGGTTTCTGAGAAGGCGCTCCCGGAATGATTGTGAAGGGAAACAATGGTGAGAGGATTAAACCGAGATCCGGCGGAAGTGAAAGAGCTGGGTGAAGCGGTGAAGCGTATCTTCGCTGTCACGCCCCTCGATTGTTTGATTCTCAAAGACGTGCCAATAATGAATGGATTACCCTGCACAATTCATTTCACTGCAAGGAAATCTTTCTCTTATACTTAATAGGCCTTTCTCTCTTTTTGTGGAGTCTAAACCGTTATGGCCCCTGGGATCACAGATCGGAGTTTCATGTCTTGCACTTTGGAAACATATATCTGGATACTTTAACAACAGCTAGAAAGTCTGAACACCATTGAATGTGGTTGCAAACCAGTTGCAAACCAAATGCTACACTTTTTAGCAGAGCTAACGTTACAGACCCCAAAACACTAACGTGCCCAGATGCTTTTTATTTTCTTTGGATAACTTTTGAAAACAAACTTAAAGAAATAGTTCAAGCCAAAAGGAAAATTTTGTCATTTATTCACCATCAAATTGTTCCAAACTGTTTGAGTTTCTTTCTTCAGTTGAGGACAAAAAATATATTTTGAATGATGTTGGTAAACAAACTGTTTATGGTAGCTTTTGACTTAGTCTGGAAAAAAATAATATTGAAGTCAATGGATCCAGTCTTCAAAATATATTATTTCGTGATCAACAGAAGAAAGAACCCCTTACACTTTTGAAACAACATGAGGATGATTAAATAGCTTTTTTTGTTGTTTTTTCGGGTGAACCATCCTTTTAAGACCGCGAAACGTGATGCTTGGTTGCATTAAATGTGTATATATTTTTAAGAAGATTGGTGTTTTGTTATTTAATGCAATGACATTCATGCAGTGTTTCATTGTTCCTTAAGGGTCTATATACATTTCGGGGGCCACTGTATCGACATGCCAAACATATTTATCACAAGACCAGAAATGGTCAGACAATTGTCAGACAGTTTGTGTTAATTTGTTTTTTGAAAGTGTTGTTTAAAGACATGGGATTGGACATGTATAACTTTTATGCTATATTTTTACATGAAACCATTGGCGCCCATTATATGTGTTCTGAGTTTGCTTAAATGATACTCTCTAAATAGTCTAATGGATTTGGTTGGAATTAGTGTTGTTGTCACTACTTCCTGTGCCATATTGCAGATGACCTCTGGGTCATTATGTCCTGTGTCATGATGCATATTTGCTCTCGCATGTTCCATTCTTCAAAATGAACTGGATAATTCAGGATCATTGTGACTGAACATTTACAGATCAGTGTCACTGTTGGGGATTGCAAAATGAAAATCCTGCCATTTATTCACTCACACTTATGTCATTCTGTTGAGTAAACAATATTTTTGTTTTGGTTGAACTATTCCTTCAAAATGTTGAAGATTTCAGAGTTTTCTGTAAACTCTGGTATGCTGGTGTTTGTTGGACTCTTTCTGGCTTGGAATGTGAGTTCTTCAAAAACGTGCTGAGCAAACCAGTGGCTCTCCGTTGGTAATGACTGTAGCCTGAAGGTGTGTGTACATGCTCACGTGAACTGGCTGGTGCCCAGACCGCAGACCCGGATGCCCTCTCCAGCTTTTGGGCGCTTGGGGAGGGGAGGAATACGATCTATATTGATCACATCAGCGTGACCTATATGCAGCCCCATTATGGGTCCATAATATCTGAAAGGGGACGAGAGTGACATTGAGGTAAAGTCAGTCCAGATGAACCCTCTGCTGGATCCTCCATAGTTCTGATGGATTTACGGTAAGGATAAGGATTGATTTCCCAGCCACCCGCTCACTGGAAGTGTGAGGGGAGTGAAATGCAGAATGAAGAGACTGCAGCGCTGTGACGGGAATTTAGTTTTAAAGAGTGGAAAAGATTGGAATGAAGCGTCTTTCCTTTGTATGTTGTTCAGTGTGTGGGAGACAGTGGTTGCTATGGCAGCTGCATATGTCATTGCATTGTGTACACTTGTGAATTAGCCACTTTCATATTTACATTGAATCATTTAGTAGATTTAATCCAAAACGACTTGCAGAAAAAATTGTGAAAGATAATCTATATAGATATATATGTCATATATAAATTTCCCCCCAAACATAATACATTTGTAAGTTATCATATGTCAGTTCATATTTTTGGAAAGTCATGAGTAGTTTTATCTGTTTATGCACATACAAACATACATAAAGAGATTGCATGATAAGCCTGAAAGTAATTTTACAGACTCCAGCAAAAACCCAGGCTGAGATAAAGAGGAAATGCTCATGTTCTTGTTGTTTACATTTGTTTCTCAACGTAGGTTCTTTAGCGATGGCCTCAAGATTTTTTTTTTTTTACTTAAGTTCCTGTGTGAAATGGGCTGTAATGTTCTCCATACCATGATGTTACTGCTTGTGCCTGAAAATCACTGAGTTCAGTGCTGGAGCCAGTTCCTCTAAAGGAATAAAAATTAGCTGAGAATATGCTCACCTTCAGGCCATCCAAGATGTAGATGAGTTTGTTTCTTCATGGGAACAGATTTGGAGAAATGTAGCATTACATCACTTACTCACCACCAGTGGATGCTCTGCAGTGAATGGGTGCCATCCGAATGAGAGTCCAAACAGTTGATAAAAGCATCACAATAATCCACAAGTAATCCACACCACTCAAGTCAATCAGTTAATGTCTTGTGAAGTAACAAGCTTTAAAGAGTGGAAGAAGACCGGAATGAAGCATTTTTCCTTTGTATGTTGTTCAGTTGATTATAAGGAACAGATCCATCATTATACTGTTTTAACTTTAAACCATTGCTTCTGGCCAAAATATTGGAATCCATCATATTATTTCTCCAGTGAAAATGTCCATCCCTTGTTGTCCTCTCACATCAAAATTCACAGACACATTTGTTTAGAGCTATTTAAAACTGTTTTTGCTTGTAAACATCGCTTGATCTCTTCATATTTCTTTCCCGATTCAGATGAAACAACTTTTTCACTAGAGAAAGCAATATTATGGATAGAGGACTTGTATTTTAGCTAGAAACAAAGGTTTGAAGTTTAAATGTCTGAACAATGGATTTGCTTCTTACAAACACACAACTTTTCACTTCACTAGATATTAATTGATAGACTGGAGTGGTGTGGATTATTCTGATGTTTTTATCAGCTGTTTGGACTCTCATTCTGACGGCACCCATTCACTGCAGAGGATCCATTGGTAAACAAGTGATATAATAATACATTTCTCCAAATCTGTTCTGATGAACAAACAAACTCATTGACATCTGGGATGGTCTGAAGTGAAGTGTATTTTTTGCTGAACTATTATTTTAACCAATCATATCACAAGGTACATCCCAAAATGCCACGTAGCTAATGACAAAATTAATATTGTATAACTGTTAGTGGACTTAAATCCTTGTGAAATGCTTTCAAGCAATATATGTTTTCTTGATCAAAATTTTTTGACATTTCCATTCTTTACAGATGTTTTATTTATTACCAAGGGAGGCAGCTGAGGGAAATATTTGTATTTACACACTTCCACTACACTTTAAAACAATTTTTTTAGGAATGAGCTGTGAAGCAAGTATGTATGAAAGTTGAAGTAGTAAATCGGCTGTTCTGATGTTGACTGGCAAATTCATCTCAACATTAATTCGAGGCAAAGATAAGTCTGTAGATGTGTTAAGTTCCCATGCTCTGCTGCAGTCAATATGTAAATTATGTTCTGAGAAATCCTCATCCCAAGTTTTGCATTCGTTAAACTGTCATTTTTTGCACATGGTTGCACATAAACTAGGTTCAGCATTTGGGGTAGCATTAGCCTATCATATCTCTGCATAAGGGTTATCACTGTCTTTAAACAACGACCGGAAATCCCATTAGCATAACGAACATTAAGATTTTAATAGAAACCTCATTTGCCATGCAGAGCTGTCACTTGTGAGCTCAGACATCTTCCAGAATGGATTATGATGTCATCATTATGAGTCAAGCCTGCGTCCAATCAGGTTATACCTAGGTTGCTGATATATTAGCATAAGCGTTGACATCATTGAACCAAGAAGCGCAGAAGGCTCATTTGGGAATCGCAAAACCGCTTAGTGACACTCAAGTCAGCCTATTTGTATTTATAAATATTTATGTATTTTTGTTTTTGAGATGTTTTATAAATATTAATTTATGGCTGTCTTGTTGTTGTTTTCTACTTATATAAATATATATTCCGTATATAATCTTAACATATATCAGACATTTTGACCTTTTCATGACATGACAATGTTTTTTTTATTTGTTCTTTTAAAAAAAAGTACACTTTGAAGGTGTAAGGAAAATGTTTTTATTGATTGATGGTTACACCACTTGACATTTATAGTCAATAAATCTTGAATTTATATTGAAAATAAAATGAGGTAACACTTTACAGGTCCCATTAGTTAAAAATAGTCGATGCATTAACTAACAATGAGTAGAACATTTGTTACAGTGTTTATGTTAATTAATTGAAATAGTGTTCAGTGTCAGTTCCAGTTAGCTCAAGTCCATTAAATAATGTAAATAGCAGTTAACTAATGTTAACAAACGGCACCTTATTGTAAAGCTTTACCATAAATGGTTTTTTAAAAAAATGCATGAAACCAACATGAACACCAAGAGTAACTTTCTGAAAACTCGGCACATGTGTTTTAAACTAGTCGTCTTCTTTTAATCATCTCTGACATTCATATTTGTCATTGAACCACATCACAACCTCCTTGTGTCTCTCCCTGCAGTGACAGTTACATAGTGCGAGTGAAAGCTGTGGTGATGACGAGGGATGATGCTAGCGGGGGTTGGCTGGCTCAGGAGGGCGGTGGTCTCAGTCGAGTGGGTGTCTGTAAGCTGGTCCCAGCTGACCTGGAGCTCCTGGGACGGAGCGGCTTTCTCATCTTTGGAGAGCGGCTCAAAGACAAGCAGGTTAGAGAGCTGTCGATGTCTGCGAGTCTCCAAAAATCTGTTCTTCAATCCTAATAATTGTGTTGGTGTTGATCAGGTGATCCTGCAGTGCTTTCTGAAGAAGGATCTGGTCTACACTAAAGCCACGCCCACTTTCCATCACTGGAGAGTGGACAACAGGAAGTGTGGCCTGTCGTTCCAGAGCCCCGCTGACGCCCGAGCGTTCGATCGCGGCGTGAGGAAGGCCATCGAGGACCTCACAGAGGGTGAGTGGGTCCGTGAGGAACATGAGAATGGTTTACTGTTTAATGTGTTACAAGTAAACTAAGATTGTAACAAGAATCCCCCCCCCACCCCCCAGGCTCCACCACTTCTTCCTCCACGCTGCAGAATGAAGCCGAACTTGGTGATGATGATGTTTTCACGGTGAGTCTCTTGAGACTAGAGCCGGTGTATTTATGTGTTTGCCCTCAAATGGCTTAAAGGGATACTCCACCACAAAATGAACACTTTGTCATTAATCACTTACCCCCATGTTGTTCCAAACCCATAAAAAGATTTGTTCGTCTTCGGAACACAATTTAAGATATTTTGGATAAAAACTGGGAGGCTTGAGACTGTCCCATGGACTTCCAAGTAAGTTACACTGTCAAGGTCCAGAAAAGTATGAAAAGCATTGAAGAACAAAGCTTTTACGGGTTTGGAATGACATGGGGGTGATTAATGACGACATTTTCATTTTGGGGTGGAATATCCCTTTAAAAGGATGATTTATTATTTGTGAACCTGGAGCACAAAACCAGTCTTAGGTTGCTTGGGTATATTTTTAGCAAAAGCAAAAAAAAAAAACATTGTACGGGTCAGAATTATCGATTTTTCTTTTATGCCAAAAATCATTAGGAAATTAAGTAAAGATCATGTTCCATGAAGATATTGTGTAAATAACCTACTGTAAACATATCATAATGAAACTTTTGTTTAGTAATATGCATTAAGAACTTCATTTGAACAACTTTAAAGGTGATTTTCTCAGTGTTTAGATTTTTTTGCTCCCTCAGATTCCAGATTTTCAAATAGTTGTATCTCAGTGACCCTAATAAACCATACATCAATGCAAAGCTTATTTATTCAGCTTTCAGATGATGTATAAATCTCAATTTCGAGAAATTGACACTTAAGACTGGTTTTGTGGTCCATGGTCACATTTAATTTCAAATCATAATAGTTTTTTTTCTATTCATTTATCTCTGAGAATAAAAGCTATTAATGGGTCAGTTGCCAGTATTGTTCTGTTAAATGGTTTTGTCAAGTGTGTGTGTGTGTGTGTGTGTGTGTGGGCTGTGCTCAGGAAGTGACCTTTGCTCCCTTTGGTCTTCCTATAGCTTCTAACTCAACACAATAAAGCCACGTCAAAGCCTTTGATACAAGAGTCCGTTTATCACACGCATGCATTCAGAAACTAAATTACTCCGAGTTAAGGAACATGAGTGTGTGTTACGTTTGGTTGGACTTCGGGCTTTAGGTGTTTAGCGATCAGCGTTTGCCATGGTCTCTCAGCAGTGGTGTTTCTCTAATCGCTAACTTTAGATGTTGATGACTCACAGCTATTCATACAAGCCCAGCCAGACACTGATTATTACTAATCAGAGTAGTCAGTCGCTCCTAAGTTTAGAGAGGGAGAGATGGGATGTGTGCGGTGGGGTTAGAATGGGCAGCAGCTGTTGGATGTCTAATTCCCTCTGAGGTAAAGTCTAAAGTGATAATTAGCACAGCCACAAATACATTTCCATCCAGACATTACACACACACAACTCTGCATGAACTTAGTATGTATGTAGTATGCATTCACACTTAAATACACACTCAAGACATCTGTCTGTCTGTCTGTCTGTCTATCTATCTATCTATCTATCTATCTATGTTTAGTGTTAATTTAAAATCTTATGTTGAAAATTTTTATATTTGTATATTATAATTAACTGTATTATAATTAACAAATAAAAAAAGTTATGTAATAAAGTAAGAAAAATTATAGCATATTGATAAATGAATGGTATAAATGATCTTATAATTTATATTCAAATAAATTAAATTACAATTTAAATTTAAATTTAACATTTGAATACATCACATATTTTATTTTATTTATTATTATTTATTTTTAATGGTGAATAAAATTACTATTTAAAGTAAAATTTTGTACATATTGTGCAAGTTAAAGTAAAAAATGTTTTAACAAGACGTACTTTCATGTAGATGTAGTTTAATGTTAAAATATTGATAAAATAATTTTTTAATTTGGTTGTTTTTGTAAAATCTTTTAATTTCTGGTTGAAAACATAAAATGATGTTCCTAAAAGTCCAAAAAGATACATCACATTTGCATATATTTTATTTCAGTGGTCATTTCTTCTTGTTTTCCTATGTTGTGCATATTGGGGTGTTTGTTATTTTTTTGTTGTGCATTATGTGTTGTTTGCATTATTTAGTGTGTGTGTGTGTGTGTTTCACATGTGTCACCCTGATGCTGTAGCTGCCAGATTTGTGCTGTAAATTTAACAAACGTGTTTTACAGTGTAGGGTAGATTTCAGTCTTTGCAGAAGAAAGGAGCCAGATGACTTAAGAGAGGCGAGCTGTGTTTGTAATCATCTCAAGCACTCCCTCTCTCTCTCTCTCTCTCTCTCTCTCTCTCTCTCTCTCTCTCTCACACACACACACACACACACACACACACTTGAGTTATTGATGGCTTTGTGGCTCTCTGTCAACTCTTAAAGCAGATGCTCACACACACACACACACACACACACACACACACTGCTGGCTCTCATTCAGGCTCCAGGCTTCAGGAAGAGCCACAGGAAGGAGACAGTGTGGATTTCAGGGGTTGAAGGTCAGAGATAATAGTGCTGATGATAGTGCTCAAGCACTTCATTTAAACAAACCTCGCGGACCCGTACACAGGGTCAAAGGTCAAGCAGAATGACCTGTGCTGTGTTGCTGTGGAACGTTTGAAATGCATTTATACAGATCCATTTCTGTTTTTACACAAACACTTTCTGCTTTTTTCTGACATGGTGAATGTTAAATGTGAAGTGATGATTTGATGGATTTCAATGTTCTATTTTTCTGCTGAATCCAAGTTATAATTAATCTTATATCATGGTAACATATAAATCTCCTACAAGGCTATTTTTGCTGGAAGTTCAGCGAAAAATAGGCCTACAACTCGGTGACCTTGATTCAAGGGCGGGGATTTGTTTGGTTTGTGCCACCATGATCCTGCCAACATGCTCAAATTGGGAAACCATTTCTATTCTTGCTTTCTCTGTCTGTCCGTCAGAATGCCACAGACAGCTCGTCTAACTCTTCTCAGAAGAGAGAGCCGTCCATGCAGACGCTCCATGCACCAATCAGCTTCTCCGAGCCCCACCACTGCATTCTGGGACATCTCTACGACCAACACAGACACTCTGACCGCTTCTACCTGGAACAGGTGAGATTTTATGCACCATTTGTTTGTGCAAAACTTACTAAATTTATTATGTCAACTTTGCCTGACTCATTACCTGAAGTATATTATTTAGAACATGGGACTAAATTGTTTGCATTTTAATATAATAATTTTTAAAGAATTTGAACTATTTTATAAATTAGTTTGAATATTTTTTAAATAATAAAACAACTTAAATATAAGTCTAACTGGTGTTTAACTCTTTCTCTCTGCCGTACAGACGGTGCCCATGTTTCCGTGTTCCCGTCACGTCAGGTTTCACGAGGAAGAGGAGGAGATCGTCCGGATTAACCCGCGTGAGCGCTCTTGGTTGACGGGGTACGAGGACTATCGGCACGCCACCACAGCGACGCGGGCCAAACCTCTGCGACCGGACGCCACGGACGCTTACGTTCACCTCGCTAAGAGCGAACCTCCCAAACACGACTACACTTACTCGTACCCACTCAGTGGGGACGGACACACTCCTCGCGACGGCAAGACGGGCATCGGCGGCGGCGTGGTCACCGGTCAGCCGAGGGCACTCACCGCTAAATGGCTGCCGCGGCGCGTGGAGGACAGCAGAGAGCGCTTACGGTGTGTGTACTGTCAAAACATGTTCAGTCCGGCCGAAAACGGGCGCGGGCGCTGCCAGGAAGCTCCGGACCCCGTGCAGACGTGCATTCGCCGGGTGAGCTTCATGTGGTGTGCGGACAGCCTGCTCTATCATTGCATGTCGGACCCCGAGGGCGACTATTCGGACCCGTGCTCCTGCGACGCCAGCGAAGAGCGCTTCTGCCTGCGCTGGCTAGCTCTCCTGGGACTCTCTCTGCTTGCGCCCTGCATGTGCTGCTACGCACCGCTGCGAGCGTGTTACCACTGCGGCGTCGCGTGCCACTGCTGCGGCGGCAAGCACAAGGCCTCGGGGTGAGCGGGGGAAACGTGAGCACATCTGCAGCTGGGAAAAACCACAGATGAAAAGTGGAAGAATGAACTAATGGCTGCATTTGTGTTTTGCTTTTTTTGTTTTGTTTTTTCCCTTCCCGCTGAGTTTCGGAGGGTCTGTCCATTTTTGTTTCATTTTCTCAATTTTATTGTACTGGACAGCTGTCCTGGTTTGTATTTTTCTTTGTTTTTAAAAGAGTAACCCTCAGCTTCCATTTAAAAGACTACACACTATAAATATTCATTTATATATAAAATATATATATAAAATATGTAGATATAAATATATAAATCCAGGTACTTTATATTTTTATGCTCATGTGCTTTGAAGGTTTGAGTTGTAATCTTCCTTCTGTCTTGTCTGTGTTTTAATACGTGCGTTTGATTTGATTTTACTCCCCCGCTAGCCTTTCGTTATGTCTCTCCAGTCAGAGGCGTCTCTTCTACTGTGATCCACTCCGTCTAGATAAGACAAACACAGAGGAATCCAAAATAGCTGACCTGTAGGATGGTAGATCTTGTGTGTATGTGTGAGTGTGTGTGTGAGGTCAGAACGGATGTGGGAAATTACATTTGCCAAATTGCCAATATTAATTTGCTGTGTGGAAGATGGGAAACACATTGCTGCCCAAATGTAAAGTATGTGTGTTGGTGAATCTTATGTGCAGGTTATATTTTACCCCAGAATCAAAAGAAAACATGCTTTATTTTGCCTATATTAGGAGCTTTTAGCATTGTGGCATTATTTTTATGACAGTTATTCCCCATCTGAAGTGTCTGAGTCAGAATTGTGAGATATGAACAAAAAATGTTGACTTTTTCTCAAAACTGTGAATTTATATCAAATATTTTTACGTTTATATCTCACAATTCTGAGCTAAGTCAGAATTACGTGTTTATATCCCTAGATCGCAAGAAAAGAAGTCAGAATTGCAAGATACAAACTCGCAATTCTGAGAAAAAAAGTAACAATTGTGTTTATATTTCACAATTTTGACTTTATAACTCACAAGTGCAAGTTTATATAGAAAACTTTTCCATACATTACACGGTAAAAAAAACTTTTTTTCACTCAAACTGCTTGTGAATTTCACAAATTGAATTGAAGTGATATTTTAAAGTAACAAGATCGATTTTTTTTTACATAGTTACATATTCAAATGATCGTTTTTTTAGAACCTTAAAAAATCATTTACAGTGCACCATAACAACATTTAATTTCCATAATTCCATAACTGATTTTTAGTACAAGAAAAAGAATATTACTACTACAAATATTACTATTATTTATAAATACTTGACCAGTGGAGTAAGTTGTTGCACTGCTGTAAGAAATGAACGTGCTTTATTATCAAGAAAATAATATCACAATGCAGATACCTAAAAATGGGTTTTATTTTCAATAAGCAAAATTTAGCGGTTGCTTTTGGGGTGCAATATAAGCCGAGCATTTTCTTAAAGGGTTTTGTGAGATGTATGTGCCTGTTATCAATGTTTTGAAATGAAAACCAGCCTCAAAATTGATGTACCCCTCCAACAGGAAAGAAAAACAAGATGTCTTTTTTTCTCTGCCTTTGTCTTAAGCACAACGCAAACTACTACAACTAACAAACAAGAAAAAACCACCAACTGAACACTGTGTAAGTTGTTGTGAAGTTCTCAAAATATAACTCCAATCGCTGGCCTATCAGCATCATCCTTCAAAACAACATCCAGCCAATCAGTGGACTGTGACAGCGTTGTAATGACGACTGCGATCCTGATGTTTTATGTCCTATTTGTCTGTCTTTCTGGTGTCTATCCTCGATCTTTTCCCAACTCTTCCTGTGAAAAGCTTTTGCAGTAGTACTATCTGACGCGTGACTAAAGAGGAGCAGTTTTATTTTTTTATTGGTGTCCCGGAGAGTGAGTTCTCTGTCTGTCTGATGCTCCTAAACAATCTGAGATTAAAAGAAAGTGCCTGAATCAGCCAGTGCGTCTCACGCCTTCTGTCCATCTCCAAATGTTACATTCACGCTCTTGTGACGTCTTTTACTCACATTTGGGACGAGGATGTATCTCTTACAAAAGATAAAACTTGATCACAACAACGAGGTGTGACATATCTCTTCCATATTAGTCTGGTATTTTCCTCTAACTGCAAAAAGCTATGCAAGTCAAGAGCATTTGTCGTTGAGTGCAACAGTAAGGTTTCAGAAGTAAAAATCATTTTAGTTTTCTCCATAGAGATAGTCATATTTAGTAACAACACGAATGTTTTGCAAGCTCAGAAACTGTTAAATGTTGGTACAATGTCAGAAATTTCTAATGTATTTAAAAACTGTTCCCAACACTCAAACTATTTATATATTTGTATATATTTTAATATTTTGTAACGAGTATATCAATAAAATATATTGAATATAAAAAAATTTCTGTATATAAAATTACAATTTTCCATTTTAAAATGATATTTTCTATATCTCTGTATATGTATTTGCACACATATATGTACATCAGTGTTTTTTGAGCATCAAGAGGATACTATTACAGTTTTTATTATTATTTTGAATCAGTTTTTATTTTTATATCTTCCATTTTAATTTTAAAGTTTTAGTACTTTTGTCTTTTTATAAATATTCATATAGTTTTTATCAATTTTTTATTTCAGTTTTAGTTATTCTAGTACATCAAATAGCTGAAAAAAAGTGTAATTTTATTTTAAGTAACATTTTCATTATAAAATATTACTTATAAAAATATTCATTTTTATGTAAAACTTTTTAATGGTTTTAATTTTCATTTCAGTTTTTATTATTCCTACAATTTACAATGCTCTATGGGAAGAGCAGTTTGTTTCCTCAAAATGTTCAATACATTTGTATTTTTTCAGACAATTCTGCATCACATCAAAGTTGGTAATGTCCTGTTTGTTTGCTACTTTCAAAACTCTACACGGATTACGGAAGTCTTTTCTTTTAAGTGCCTATGGAGAAAATTAATATGAAAAATACTTCCGCAACCAAAGGCATTTTTTTTTAAGTGATTGGCCACTTTTGCATGTTATTTCTGTCACATGCACACCATTACCACATATACATTACCATATCAGCAACAAAACCATTTGGATTGGGTATATTTATTTGCGCTGCACACCTTAAATGAGGACAACTTGTGTCTGGTTTATGTGGAAATAAAAGCCAAGAGACTAGAAAACAATGATAGACAAATGGTAGTAAGTCACGCAGATGTTTGACTATTCAATATTACGGGAAAGTGTGTGTGTGGCCACTGTCCAGTGAGAAACTGTGCATGAATTACACGTGACAGTGTTTTTCCCAAAGCCCATCTCGACTGCATCTTCCTCTGCATTATCCAACAGAATGTGCAACCATTGTAATGCCAAGTCTAAAACATCTTAATCGTGAGCTCCCGAATGAGTGAATAACAGCTTGAGTGGGACAGATGGGGAGAGGGAGGGGGTCCCAAAGGCCTTGTCCAGCTTTGGAACTGTAACTACAAATAGCATCAAATTCCAACATGTGCAGACATTAAGACCACGCTGGACTCAACAGGAGTCCTTCTTTGTCCTCTTTCCACTGTTAACGCTGAGGAATCAGGTAACAGCACACTAATGCATATACCACAGCAAGGATGACCAAAACGCCTCACAACATGACGAAACCAGTCATCCTGTTATAAGCTGGTTTTGTCATTTGTTGGTTATAATGTGAGCATGCTAGTTTTGGCATTCGTCTTTTGTCTCGTCATTCTGTAGATGAGTATTATAGGAGTGTTTTGTCATTTCATCTGCTGATATTTTGGATATTAATGAAAGCACATAGGCTTGGTTCTGTTTTTGTTGTTTTGTTTCATCCATAGACAACTTTGTTAACGTGCCATTCTGATCTGTGTCTGTTTACTTTTTAATTAAAACTCAAGCATTCTAGTTTTTCATTTTGTCATTTTTGTTGATAATGCCAGCATACTAATTATATTGTACTTTCGTCTATTTATTTTTTCATTTTAATAGCTTTGTTGATTATAACAAACGTTTTTGTCTAGTTGAGTTGTTTTGTCTACTGACCGTTTTTATTCATATTTTCTTTTTTCATTTTAGTTTGTTTTAGGAATTTTGTCAGGTGCTTTAATCTTTTTATTAGATTAAATTTTTTTTTAAATCTATTTAGCTTTAAGTAATTCGGATTTCTGTTTAATTTTGGTAATTTTACTTTAACCTAAAATTATTTTATTTAAGTTGGTTAAGGCAACATTTTAGCTTTAGTTATATTTTTTCCAGTTTAATTGTAAAAAAAAAAAAAAAAAAAAGGTTTACGTTAACTTAAACTAATTTCATTTCAGTTGGCAAATTTTCTAATTTATATTTAGGTTTTAATTTTTTTTTTGTATGTAATTTGTATGTTTTTTCAGCTTTACTACATTCAACAAAATAAAAAAACGTTGTTTTTCAAACGTATTAATCTGTATATTAGCATAGTAGTTTGACGATAATAACAGTTCATTCTAGTGTGATCATTTTGTCTGCTGAAAATGTTAATTTTAATATTTTATACTTTTTAATTCGTCTTAGTTAAAACTGGTTCTAACTCAAGCGTACTAGCTTTGCTGCTTCATCTGCTGACATCTCTGTCATATTTTCTGTCTGAATTATTTACATTTAGTCATTAAGCAGATGCTTTTATCCAAAGCAACAAATTATTAGAATGCTCCATTCGAATATAATCATTTTGTCTGCTGATAATAAGCAGAAATGATAATTTGTTGATAATGAGAAGAATGTACTAGTTTTGTCATTTTTACACTGACATCTTTGTTGACTTTCTAGATCTGTTGTTTCGTCTGCTTTGTTGATTCTAATGGCGGTGTACTATTTCATTTTTAGTTTAGTTGTTTCGTCCACTGACATCTTTGTTGATTTTAACGGTAGTGAACTACATTTGCTATTGAAGTTTGGTCATTTAAATCACTGACAGCTTCACTGATCATACACTGTAGATGTGTAATGTTGGGGGTAAAGAATAGGGTGTTAATCGTTTGCCACTAAGCAGGCATATTTAACCTTATAACACGCTCATTTGTTTGCATTATTGTCAGATTGGTCCATCTTCCTGATAGCGTGCAGCTGAACCCCATCACCTCAACCTTACTCCCAGACTGCAGGAGGCGCCGTGATGACGCTCCCTCGACTCATTCAGGACCCTGTCGTGCAATCGCACGGATTTACGAATGAGTGTTTGTGCAGTGCGGTTTCCTCCCAGTTGGGAACACACAGATACACACACCAGGATGTTACTGTGCCTGACAAACAACGAAGAGTTCGAAGCATGTGTGAGAAAAGATGAAGGTCAACAAAGATTAAATGGACATCGAAATCAACTCTGTAGCTTAACACAAAAGAACAAGGAAGAGGGAGGAAACAAGAGATGTTCAGAGAGCGAGAGGGGAGTGAAGGAGCCGTCTGCGTCTCCAGAGGAGTCTTCCCACACTGAGCAGGGACCTCGGACGGAGCTGTGCGTGTGTGTGTGTGTGTGTGTGTGTGTGCAGCAGGAAAAGAGAGGGCCGGGCCAGCATTGTCTCTTTCCCCGTGTACACCCTTGTTTGTTTACTTTCAGCAGTAGTTATCTGGCAACCTGTCTGCAGGGCCGGAGAGGTCACGGTAATGACTTTACTGCATTAGTCCGAGGTCAGCTGGAAGACTTTTGGACCATGCACATCTCTATGGAACTTCAAATCCCGTTAATGTGCATTTTAAGAGTCCAAGTCTGGAGTTTTTGGTAGCATCTGGATCCTTGAGACTAAAGTATTGAGATAGACACAGTAAAAATTGTCTCAATAGAGCCATGGGAGCAGTTTCGAATGAGCAGACAGGGTTATGATGGGAAACAGACTCGGATCTGGAGCGGGAAGGAAGCGGATGAACACATTGTTACCTTTACACTCCTAACCCTCTGGTGGTGTTCAATCATTTTAGGGGGGAAAAAATGCATTTGAATTAAAAAATAAAATAAAAAATTTCATTAAGATAAGAGTGCATTAGTGCTTGCCCTGTTCACACCCTTGGACTTGGACTATCTGAACTATCTATCGCACTATCAATGCCTAAACATTGCACATAAAGGCTTTTTCACACTGAATGTGAAAATTTGACTGTGAAGCACTTTGGTCAACATTCTTATTGTTTTAATGTGCTATATAAATAAATTTGACCTTGACCTTTGACCTTGAGTGCTTGGTGAGAGGATGCTTTTGAATCATAACAATAGATCCCTATGAGGCTACTCACACCAGGCACAATAATTTGTGTAGCGTAAAAGCAAGGATTTTTTTTTTTTCGTCCTGTGCGTCAGAGCGCGTTCATTCAAGATCTGTCAATCATGGGATCTAAACATTTTTTTATTTTTTAATTGAAAAGTGAAAACAAACAGAAACATATTTTCTGCATGTCTTTTTTGCAGTTCATGATATTTTTTTATAGCAATAAAGGAGGTTTATGACAAATGAGAAGCAGGTGTCACGTTCAATCCATTATAAAACATAAAAAGAGTGCATATCTACCTATTATAATATAAAAATCCTCATTAGATCTCAATCGGAAGTCATCACAAGCACTCAATGATGTTTTAAAGTGGGTTTTAAGTAAAACATAACTTCAATTGCATACATTTTCAAATGTAGCTAGATACTATTGTACCTTCATTTATATTTCAACATGTATTCACTGCAAAAAAATCAAAAGTTCAGAAAAGTTTAGAGTATCCAACTAGTTGCCTTGAACTTTTACGTTTTCTCAACTTTTGATTTTTTACAGTTATACTGTAACTGTCATATAGATAGTTTGATTTTCTGGTGTAGAACCAAACACTAACTATCTTAAATTAATGCATTATAGTGAGCATCGCACCATATATAAGATACATATCAGAGGGAAATAGTTCTACGAGCATGTGAACGCGTTTTCAATCTCGTGATCACGGTAATGACGATATGGCGCGAACACAACTAACTTACGCCTAATTTTCTCGGTAAACACTGTTCCAGTCTCTCACGCACGAGTGTGGTGTGTGTTACATGTTGAATTGTGTTATTATCGGTTACTCACAGAGATGTATATACATATGAGCTGTGTCATCTTCTGAAGGCCGTCCACCGGAGCTTCTCCCGCCACATTTGTGTTCTGCGTGCCATTCAAATGCTCCCCCCTCCACTAAACCAAACCGCTGTCGATTTAACGTTAATTAAAATACCACGGATGAACTCGCGCCTCGAAAAGACTCGTGTCAGGTCAACTGTAAACGGCTTTCCAGTTTTGTGAAAGTCACCGTGTTGATATTTACTTTATAGTCACTGTTACTATGGTTACAGGTGGTATTTCGCGCCAACTAAAACAAAAAAGAGGGTTTGACGTCAGTATGCGACATTAAAAATGCTTTGGTAAATCAATTAATCATAAAAAAGTAATAATTTAGACAAAGTCAAAGTTATGACACACTGTCATTATAAGATTAAAAAGGTAAAATTAATACATACTAATCAAATTTCTGTCAACATTTTGAGAAAAAAATAGAAAGTATGAAAAAAATTCATAATAAGATTAATACCTTTTTGTCATAATTACTAGTTTTTAATCTTAGAATTCAGAATTTAAACTTAATGGATTAATGGATAAATTCAAGTCTTGCCCTACACGTTTAATTTCACGTAAAACACTTCACATTGTG
This sequence comes from Carassius auratus, assembly GCF_003368295.1. Lineage (NCBI taxonomy): Eukaryota > Metazoa > Chordata > Actinopteri > Cypriniformes > Cyprinidae > Carassius > Carassius auratus. The sequence continues at coordinate 3,298,756 of NC_039268.1, forward strand.
AAAGCAAAGAGAGTTTACAGAGACTTTCATGCTGACGTTGACTGCTTTCTTTATGTGTGGATGTAAGAGAGAAAGATGAACTGCAATATACTCCTCCAAACTCAATCCCGGCATGCCCCAACTGCTAGAAAAGAGCATTTACACCAGATTTCTGCTCTCGCAGTCCGGTTGTATAATGATATTGATAGTAAACATGTCTGTGGTTCATTTCATACACCAATGAATCGGCTTGTTGTGCACTGGATATAGCATGCGGTGTTCAACTGAACAGAATAACTATTCTCTTCCCCAGAGGGCAGTTCAGTCATGTGTACAGTGCTCAATGGAATTATGGGATATATATTATGTGAATAACACTGTTTTCTGCAGTCTGTACCATGTTACTTGTTATTAAGCAGATCCCATCATCAATAAATCTTGTTCAATACATCTTCAAATGTAATGGAGGGGGTGATTGTTAGCAAATAATTACTAATATTTTGATTTTTTCTTCACACAGAGATATTGTATGACTTTAGAAGACATGGAATATAGTGCCGAAGCTATATGGACCACTTTTATGGTACGTTTTTGGTGTTGTTTTGTCTTTTCACATGATGAACTTTTTCATAACCACTCAAAATTGGGACAATTTTGCAAATCATTTGTTATCGTCATTTATGCAAATATATCACTGCTCTCAGTATGATAAACTAGTATCTGTAATGTAACATACAGTGAGAGTCTCTGTGTGCAGAGCAGCCTGGCCTTAATTTAAACAGGCCCCACTGAGTCTGACAGCCCCCCTGTTTACATGGATAAAATCGGAAACAAATGTGAACACAATCACCCCCTCCTCCACACACACACACACACACACACACACACACACACAGAGACATATCATCATCAGGCCACAGCACTGTATCACTGTGCAGGATGACTGTATCTCCAAGAACCCGATGGTCTTCTTGTGAAAAGATGGGAATATAAAGAGAAAAACACTTTGTATTGCCCACAAACTAATGTTGCAAACACTAAAAATATGACCTACTAAATCTATATATTGTCTATTCATCTACCCAAGCCCAGACCCAAGAGACAGAAAGAGACTCACTGTTTTATGGCCAATTCTCCTTTTGTGAATCTCACAAAACTCCCAGCATCAAAATGAAAAGCGTTAAGAAATTATTTTAGGATCTTGTTTTAGGATCATAGTTTTTTTTTTCATTGTGTCATTACTTTCTTGACAATTACACACATTCATCTACTAAACTCTCATTACCGTAACACACTTGGACATTTTGTCATTCCTATTATTCTACAAGATGCTGATTCTTATTAGATTCTTATTCCTGTCGCTTTTTTGTGTGTGCGTGTATTTCTGTATAAATACTGTAATTCTTTTTTTTCTTTTTTTAATCGGGATAAACCAGGACAAAACCTGCCATGTAGTATTTAATACTACACAATGATAATAAACAGCATTAAGGTAATGACAATAAGATTCTTTAAATGTAATAAAATATATTTTTTTTTTGCATAATGGTAATAGAGGTTTTTTTCTGCATTATGGTAATGAGAAATGTATATTCTTAGCATTACAGTAATGAGGATTTAGAAGAAAAAAAATCAGACAAAAAAATAACGTGAATTCATTATTTCAGGGTGTTTGCATGATTTAACCATTTTGTGAAAATTATGTGTACTAATATTATATATATATGTGTGTGTGTGTATACCCATACATGCATGCATACATACATATATACATACATAAACACACACAGACAGATAGATAATATGCGTTTGTTATCTTATGCAAATATGGATATTAGCATGAATAAATAAGGAGTATGTGTGTCTGAGGCTGGTATAGTAAACTACAGCTCTAAGAGATGAACAGAAAGAAAAGTTAATGCTTGTGTACAGCACATCTCCATGGTAACAGAGATGGGCAGCAATTCCTTGTGTGCTTCCATAGTTACACGCCACATATGAAGAAAAACGACTTTCTCTCTGTATCATGCGCGCACACACACACACACACAAAACAGCACTTGCTTCTGTCCGCTGAAAAGACTCACTTTAACCGTAGAGTTATAAATCAATTTTCTTTATTTAAATCAGCGGTCTGGCAGCACGCTACAAACAAAACAAAAACCAATAAGCAGAAAACAAACAAACAAACAAATGACCACAATACCCAAACTTGGCACTGGAAGAATGCGTGAGTGAAATCAATGGAGTTGATGTATATATAGTTTGTTCCATGTGCGAGTGTGCACAAACACAGAAACATCACTGATCCAGCTTCCAAAGGGTTGTCACGAGTACAAACACTCAAATGATTAGCATCATTAACAATTCCATCATTATTATTTCATTCATATTACAAACAGGCAGTAAACGTTTACATCAAGTGTGCCTACGGTCTGGGAATGAAGCGCCTGACCCAGAAACACCCGTCGGGCGTCAACGAGGCCCTTCATTCCCAGACTGTGAGATGCAACTCAACAAGGACATGAAATCGACAGCAAAGAAAAAAAAACATGAACGCGAAACCATAAAAAAGTAGCAAAGTGAACAATCATGAGACTCAAACGCCATTGCGACTCACAGGAACACTAAATAAATGAGCTGATGAGAAGAATGAAGGCTTATTGCAAAGGAGCGAGCGACGCTCTGCCATGTGGATTTGTGACATGCATGAGCAATGACTAAACGCACTGCTGTTGTTATAAGGCCGATCCTTCCTGTGTGAGTCTCACAGAAACTCACAACAAAATCAAAAAGAGAAGCTATCAGAATTACATTTGATCGTCCTCTTTTAGTATCATAAAGCTTTTTTGCATTGTGACGTTACTTTCGTAACAAAATTAAGCAAACAATCATCTTCAATATTCTCATTACCACAACACAACCCTGGACATCTGACTTCCTATTGTCATACAGGATGAAAAATCACGGCAAGTCGTTTTTAGTGCATTACAGTACAAATACGCAATTTCAATTATTCATTTTTAAAAATTTAAATCGGCCAACAAAAGACAGTACGACAAAACCTATCATGTATTTTAAAAAAACATTATGTTAATGACAACAATACATTACTCGAATTTCAGTGATGAAAAAGTTTCTGTTTTGCATAATGGAAACACAAATTAGGGCTTTTTTTACATTATGGTAATGCAAATGATTTTTTAGCATTACGGTAATGAGAATTTAAAAACAATAGTGCTAAAATGTCACGAAAATAATGTTACAATACAAAAAGTTCGCGTTTCTTTAAAAGAAAACTCCTTTCTTTTGATTTTGCAGCGATATGTGAGGCTCTGGATTGTACGCTAAACACACAGCAGAACGTTATCACTTCCCTTTTTTCGAATGCAGTCTGATATTAATTCTATTTTTTTCATGAAGGTCCCTTAAACTGATCCTGGAACTGCAGGCGGCATGACATGAACAGAGAGTCACGTAAAGACTTCCAAATACCAATTTTCACAACTAAAATGAGACTCTGCTGATCACGAGAGCATTCAAAGCATCCTCAGCGACATTATGAGACAAAAGCACGCTCTTCAGATGTTCTGTTAAATGCTATTTGGGGAGGTCCCGGTCGCTACTGCATTTTTCTCTCGCTCTATTTCCAGGGCATCCAATAATGGAGTGCGCAGATGCTGAGATTAAAGCCAGAGAAAGACATCAAGGGAAGTTAGAGAAAGAAAGTAGACGTTTCAGCAAAAGCAATCTGCCTTTAGAAGTACGTCTCTGTGTTTGATACTATTGGCCACGATTATATTCTTCATTTTTTTTTTAGCAAATTGGCTGCAGAGATTTTTATACTCACTACAAAAACTTTTTTCTTAAAAATACATTTTTTATTGTTTTGTCCTTCTACTTACACAACATCCTCGTGTTTCTTACAGTTTTTTTTTGTTTTTTTAGGGTCAATGTGAAGGACTCGAAATAAACAGGTCACGATATGGTGATACATCGTTTGAGGATTAATTTTGGCAGCATAAACGAGTCGTTTCGTGATCAAATCACTCGATTTCATTCAATTTCTGTCTGGTGCTGATATGATTCTTTACATTTGGAATGTCGTACAAAAATGAAGCACTTTTTTTTGGATTGCAAAGAAGTTCAAGTATTTGTATACCGTTGTTCTCAAGTATATCCTCTTAAACTGAAGAACACCTCTGTGTGTTTACGCTGCCAAAATGCCACCCTGTGACTGTGAGTGTAATGTTGTGCGTGCGTGTGTGTGTGTGTGTGTTTGTGTGTGTGTGTGTACGTGTGTGTGAGATTTATCTAACAGTGACCCCCAGCTTCTCCAGGACGCGTGTGCCCTTCTCCTGGTACTCCTCTCTGGTCATCCAGAAGTTGTCTTTGTCCTTCATGATGTCGGCTAGCACCGCTCCACCCAAAAACACCATGTGTTTACGGCGAGGAGGATCCTCAATGCGGATCTTAAACTTCTACAAAAGCAGAAGCGAAGACGCATTCAGTAAAACAACAACGCTGTATAATGCATGGAATTATTACTAACAAAACTCTAAACTACAGCAGGATCACTATCAATTTGAGTTTTTATGTAATTTGTTTTTATATGTATATTTTCCAATCTTAGTTTAAATTTTAAGTTGTAGTATAACTGTTTATTTTAAATATGCCTATATAGTTTATAAATGTTTATTTCGTTTTGAGTTATTCTAGTACATGTTAGTAAATGAAAATAAATTTTTTTTTACACCTTTGATTTGTTTTCAGTTAATGTTTACTATATTTTAAGTAACAAGGTTTTTTAATTTAGTTTAGCAACTATAATAAGCCTGGAAATCCAACAAACTGCTCTGGATTTTTATCATTTGGAGGCAAAAATGCTCTAGTGGGGTCCATCCATTGTACTATAGCTAACATTTGATTATAGATTTGATCATAGGTGTTTCTAGTTATCAGTTTAGTGCATCTGCAAACATCACAGTGACCTTTTACATGGTCAGAAAAAATTCAGGGGAAGTTCCCCTTAATAAAGGAAGTTTATTTCTGAGATGACAGTCCATAGATAATCTCAAATACTGCTGAAGAAATAGCAGCATTGCTAGCTAGTCCTAGAGATGGTCTAAGTGTGTATCAGAGGTTAGTTATTGTACCGAGAGCTTGTCGACGTCTCCCTTCAGGACTCTCTCCAGGTAGAGCTGCTTGAGCTCGCGCTCCAGACGAGACGGCAGACCCGGATACATCGTAGAGCCGCCCGACAAAACAATGTGTTTGTAAAACTCAGCCCTGACAGAGACACATACAAATATACATCATATCATGAGAGTATTATAGTTAGAATATATTATCAACATGTCTGGTATTTCATAGATTTAAACAAGTTTTTATTTTCTATATGTATATATATTTTTATTATTACAAGATGCTTTGTAAAACGCAGTCTGAGACAAATAACAGACCAAAAGATCATATTTGGCACAATATATGTAGCATATAACATATGTAATGCATAATACACACATGTACATGCATACATAAACTAATATATATATATATATATATATATATATATATATATATATATATATATATATATATATGTGTGTGTGTGTGTGTGTGTGTGTGTGTGTGTGTGTATGTATGTATGTATGTATGTATGCGTGCGTGTGCATATATATATATATATATATATATATATATATATATATATATATATGTGTGTGTGTGTGTGTGTGTGTGTTTGTATGTATATGTACACAAACACACACACACATATATATGTACACACACACACATATATATGTACACACAAACACACACACACACATATATACATATACACACACACACACATATATATATATATATATATATATATATATATATATATATATATATATATATATATATATATATACACACACAATATTTTTATAATATAATATAATGTAAGAGCTAATGATAAAAAAATAAGGATATTAATGATAATATTATTATTTAAAACGTTTCAGTATTTTTAAAAAATATAACACACACACCTATATATTTATATAGTTTAGTATTTAAAAACATTTAAAATGGTTTTTTTTACATCTTTTTTTATGATATTACACAATTTGTATATAAAAAGTAAACAAAAACTAATAAAATAGTATAAAAGTATTTGACAAGATAAAATAAAAGGTATAATGTGTAAAGTATACATCTAATTTTTATTTAAAATTTTTTATATATGATTTTATGTAGAAAACAGTAAATCACCCAAAAATGACTTTAATTGTTTTTTACAGCCAGGGTCACATATAAACATTATACATAGTAACAGATAAAGATAATAATACGCATGACAATACAACTTACTCGTATGTATTAATATTGAACGTAGAAATAGGAACAGAATCTTTCAGAATTTTTTAACTCTGAATAGAATTCGCCTGTAAGTCTCTTTGGATAAAAGTGTCTGCTAAATGATTGAATGTAAAAAGGAATATTTCAACTGACCTGGTATCGATGTCGGCGGCCTGGATGGTGTTGGAGAGCAGTTCAGCCACCCCGACTCCCTCCACGTTAATGAGGTGAGGCTGGAACAGAGCCTCCGGAGCCTCGAACCGCTCGCCGCCCACTTTAATCACCCTACCGTCCGGCAGCTACAAACCAGTGAGGAAGAGTGTGAAGTTACACAACCGACTGCTGCCCTCTGGTGGCAAGAACAAGTCAGAGCTCAGGGGGTAATAAAGCTCACCGTGTAGGACTCCACCAGCACGGTGGTCTCCAGCGCAAGCTTCTGCTCCTGCTCGATGTTATAGCCCACGTAACACAGCTTCTCCTTCATCATCCTCACCGTCTCGAAGTCCGCTGAGTGATTGAAGGCATAACCTCTCAACAACAACAGCTGGAGAGAGACGGAGAGCGTTAAGACCAGTCTAAAACTATTCTTTCCTTTTTTTAATTGAACTAAAGCAGGAACAGGATTCAAATATTGGTACATGAAAAACTTAACTGAAATAAGCTCATAAAACAAACTAACTAAAACTGCATTTCAGATAACCAAACTATGTAGAAATAAAGAAATAATTAAATAAATAAAAAATTTAAATAAAAGATGAAAATGGAAAAGCTAATTACACACACACAAACACATACAATTGTATATAAATTATACTAAAATAACAATGGCTGACTCAGCATAATTACTTTTTCTGATAGAGGAAAGTGTTAAACTAACACTGAAAAAAAACTTTAATTAAAATTAGAAATGTGCAAAAAAAGGTTTATATTTTATCCATGCTAGAAAGGCAACCTTGCTGATTGATATTATAATATTTACACTGGATGCATTATAAATGCTCAGTTGGAGTGAAGCGATTGAGATTGACAGAATGTGCGCATGTAAACAGTCAGCAGCTGAGACCGGATCTACAGGACTGTACCTTGATGAGGTAGCGTGTAATGTCTCGTCCGGCGATGTCCAGACGACGTGTGAGATGAGGAAGAGAAAAACCTTCATACACTGGACAGATATGAGTGACTCCGTCACCTGAGTCCACCACTACACCTGTCAGCAGACCTGCACACAAACAGCAGCTCATCAACTCCAGCACAGAGGGGTTTATATAATTATAGATTTGATTTATGTTTAATATTGTTTTTTTTTTCCACTTTTTTTAATATTTATTATATTTTAATTTTCTATTTTTGTACATTTATTTTTTATTTTCACTTTTTTATATTTATTATTTAAGATTTTATTTAATTTTTTATTTTTTACATTTATTTTTTATTTTATTTTCTATTTTTTCTATTTTTTATTTTATTCAATTTTCTATATTTTTTATTTTTTTATTTCGTTTCATAATTTTTTTTTGTCATTTAATTAAATTTTTTTTATTTAATAATTTTATTTTAGTATATAGATATGATATTTTTTAAATGTATTTATTTAGAATTCATTTATTTTCCCATTATTAAAAGTCACATTACCTTGAGCGTACAGTGTGAGCACGGCCTGGATGGCGATATAAACACCTGAGAACTGATAGGTCTCAAACATCACCTACAGGGGGACAGGAGGGTCAAAAATCACAAACACAAGCCTCACTAAAGTTCCTCACAGATGTTATTCAACGAACGGCGCTCAGACCTCGATGATCTTCTCTCGGTTCTTGGTGGGGTTCATGGGCGGCTCCGTGAGCAGGATCTTGCAGTTCTGGGAGTCGATGTTGAGCTTCTCGGGGCCGAAAGTGTAGTCCCACAGGTGCTTCATATCGTCCCAGTTCCTCACGATCCCGTTCTCCATCGGGTAGTTCACCTCCAGCATGGAGCGCAGCTCGCTCGCCTCGTCACCCACCATCAGGTCCTACAGGTCAAAGGTCAGACGCTCAGTGTTAACTTTCATTTCGAGCGGAACAGAAGCTGTCCAGGTTGAGAGAAATTAAATGTGTTGAATGGAGCTGTAAACAACCACGAAACAAACTTCACTGCATCAGAATTTCAAAATAAAAGTCAACGGTTTTTATTAAATGCACTTTGCACAGTGACGAGTTTACTAATGTATCTGACAGCAAAAATATTAAAAGCACTGCAATACAGTCATTAAAAGTGAGTAAACAGATCACACCATCTGTAACTAGAGAAAGTTGTTGAATGAAAACACAACCTGGCATCCCATCAGTATTTTGTAATTGAAATAAAACAAAAGATAGCTATTAGAAGAAAAACTCAAATCTTGCATTAGCAACTGAAATTTCATTATTTAAATCACTTCAATAAAATAAAAGATTTTTACAAAAAGAGATTACAAAAGCACATTAAGTTACTAAAACTTCATCTAAAATTCAAATAAAATAAAATCTAATTCAAAATATTAATAATACTATACATTTTGTTTGTTTTTTAATTAACCTTAAAACACCATTATTAAATATTTCAGGTGTTAAAAAAAAAAAAAAACTTTGATCTGACATTCCTGGCTTTCTATGACCACAAACCCTGTGTATCCTGTTTGGACACACTCAGACCAGTGCATGCTGGGTAATGTCAAACACTAGCCGTGTTTCCACTATCGAGCTAAGACCGGGCGTGCTAGTGCGTGCCAGGGCCAGTCGCGTTTCCACTGTCACTTCCGGGGCTTGATCGTGCCTCGCCGGGGCTTCCTCGGGGCCAACGGCCAGGTTTTTTCGGCCCGACGAAATCCTTGGGCCAAAGCGGGCCAGCTGGGGCTAGAGGAGGGGTTATGAACAAAGGCGGAGTTTCTCCGTGTCTGGAGAGCGTCAGCGCGGATCATTTCAGAAAGATAACAGCTTTAACACCAGCATTAAAGACGTTTTAAAATAAGTTGAGCTCAAAACTCACTCTTAGTCAGCAGCAAGTGTTTGAAATAACTTGATCCAATGTGGATTATTATCACTAAACAAGGCAGAAATATTTATAAGCGATGTAAAAGACTATGCACGCTAAACATTAACATTACCATGGTAAATGCAACCACTTGGAGAAATCAGACCTCAGCTTCTTATTCTCTATCACAATTGTGAATTTATTAAGTAACATTTTATCTGTCGTCTCATTTCGTGAGTTTAGCTCCACGTTGCGTATCATCAAAATACAATAATGATTTTTTTTCGTGAGCTTTTATAAAAATAGAGAGTCTGCGCTGTGGATCATAACAGAAAGATAACAGCTAACACCAGCATTAAACACTTTTTTTTTAAATACGTCAAGCTCAAAACTCACTTTCAGTCAGCAACGAGTGTTTGAAATAACTTGATCCAATGTGGATTATAATCACCATACAAGGCAAAAATATTTATAAGCGATGTAAAAGACTATGCACGCTGGGCATTAACATTAAACATGGTAAATATAACTGCTTGAAGAAATCAGACTTCAGCTTCTTATTCTCTATCACAATCGTGTAATTATTTAGTAGGCTAACTTATATTATCTGTCACAAGCCTCGTCTCGAGAGTTTAGCTCCACGTAGCCTATCATAAAAATATAATAATGTTTTTGTTCGGGAGCCTTTATAAAAAAATAAAGATATTATCATTCATTCTTATAATGTGACGTATAGGCTACTGTGACTACAAATAAACAGAAACAGACTCGACTGAATAAGCAGGCTATTTTCATAAGCGTTAAAAATAAATAAATAAAATAGAAAGTGTATTTATGTGTGATTAATTTTGAGTCTTGATAAATTAAATCAATATGATCAATGTATCACGTATTCTAGTTAAAACATCTTTGTTTTTGAATTTGAATATATAACAAAGCATGCAAACAAACGGCCGCTTTTATCATGTTGGTTTTGTGATCGCGCATGTTCCAGTGACTTATTTCTTAGTTTTCTGATAACTTCTCTTTGATGGTGAAATAATGAGGTTGCATAACGTTGTTCTGAGAGGCGTGTAAAGGGCGTGTTTTAGTGACGTGCAGCGGTGCTTCAAGCTCCACTGTGGAAACCCTCCGCTACTCTGGCCTCGGTGCTACTGGCCCGGGGCTATGAGCCCCGCCCGGCCCGCTTTAAGCCCTGGCTCGCACTGGCCCGACAGTGGAAATGCGGCTACTGACACATACAAACAAGATCATTAAACCAGGGTTAGTAAGAGAAAAAGATTAAGGATTAGTTTGAACATTAATACAAAAATCATGTCAAACTGCTACCAGCTCTGCATCACGTGAGAGGCTTTGGAGAGAGAATCACTACAGGTTAGACTCACACACACACACACACACACTTACCATCCTCCTATAATCCTACAGCACCTCAATACAGTAACAGAGGACAGAAAGACAAACACAGGTGGAACAGGAGAAGAGCAATGAGAGCAAAACTCCTGAAGAGAAGAGTAAAAACTGATGCATGATCCGCAATGTTAGCGCACTGATTCTTCAAGTAAAGGACCAAACTTGTCCTACATCCAAAAGAAAAAAAGTGCATCATTTAAATTAGTTGAAATCAGAGCTGAATATTTCAATCAGAGGAACCTGTGAACCCTCTCACAGCAGCTCCGCCCCCAGTGAAAACCACTCAGGAAGTTCAAGTCAAGCAGGAAGTTACTCAAGTTACCAAATATGACCATTCACGGTGTTTCTTTGAAATCCTTAGAATGATGCAAAATCTCCTGAACGACCTACATAGGTAGCATTTCAAAGCATCATTATAATGCAGCTTTAGGAGACTGCTGTAGGGTGTATACAGCAAGGCCGGGTGATTGGGACAGAGCCCAAGTCATGGTGGCAGTGTAAGGAAAGGTTAAGGGGGCAGTTTAGTGAAGAAACTTTACCTTGATCTCGATGTTTCCCACTTTGGCTGTGGAGCGGATGATCGGTCTCCCCACCAGAGCCGGGAAAATGTGCTCCGGGAAATTAGAGCCGGCATATCCACACTTCACAAACTGAACCACAGACAGACAGAGAGTTATGAGAAAAAAATATGAAAATAAATAAGAAATAAGTATGTTGAAGTACTAAAATTACTAGAACTGAAATACAAATAAATAAAAATAATAATAATAATATAAAATAAAATGACAAAAGCAATGAAATATACAAAAATAAAAGCTCTAAAAGCACTAGTTATTAAAAACATGTATTAAAGTTACTAAAAAGGAAAAAATGAAAGGAATAAAAGACAGAAAGTTAAATTAATTAATAAAAAAAGGATCAATATGCTTTTGGAAATTTAACAGGAAGGGCCCAAGATTAGTGTGCACTTGATGAGAAACAATATATCAACTCAATGTTCAGTTTAAAATAAACACATGATTTTTCGTGCGTTTTAAAGGTACTAACAAAGCTATTGTGTGTGCACTTAACACGGATTGTCTCGTATGTCACTTCCTCTCTCGGCCAGATGAGAGACTACAAACTCGGAAGTGAGTTTGAGATCAACTTAACATTTCCTTTTACAGACAGAAAAACACATGCATCATTGACACAAATCTGCATTAACATCTAATTTCATAAATAATGCATGCTCATTCCGCGGCCTCGTTAAAATATCAATGGAAATGTGTGTTAATATCCATCGTGTCAATATATATACAAAGCTTCCGCAAAACACCCCCATGGAAACCCATTTATAATCAGTCCCGAGCGATGATTTCTGTGCATCCGACCCGAGTTTTTTTTTTTCACATCACGGGTTGTGTGTAAAGCACGAATAATCAGTGTAAAACATAAGGTGCTATCAGATCACTTCCTGTTCCGCTGCAGCTTTCGCCTGCAAGCCGTCGTTAAATCACACACAGCCGGGAAATAAAGCTTCGGCCAGACCGGAGCGAGCCGTACGAGCCCCGAAGTCACACTCACCCCGGTCCCGTTGTCACACACCACCACTTTCCTGCCTTGACTGTCCATGTTTGTACCGACTCGGTGAATCCGCCCTGATCTCAGCGCCCGCTGTCTTCGGCCAGGCGGAAGTCAGCGCCCTGCCCTTGACTCCGCTTCAAAATAAAAGTCCGCGACGACGCGTCAAAACTAAAGCCAAATAAAAGCTTGAGCTTGAAAACTGAGATTTATTTCTCATCTGAAAGCTGAATAAATAAGACTGTTTAACTAGGATTGGACAATATTTGGTCGAGATACAACTATCTGAAAATATGAAATCTGAGGGAGAAAGAAAAAATCTAAATATTGAGAAAAATCACATTTTAAGTTGTCCACATGAAGTTCTTAGCAATGCATATTACTGACCAAAAATGAAGTTTTGGAATATTTACAGTAGAAAATTTACAAAATATCGTCGTGGAACATTCACTTCACTTCACTTAATAACGTAATGAGTTTTGGCATAAAAGAAAAATTGACCATTGTGACCCATATAATGCATTGTTTTGTGACCCCGAACCACCAAACCGATGGTACAATATTTGATCGAGATACAACTTAGATACAATCTGAAAATCTGGAATCCGAGGAAGCAAAACAAAAAAAAATTTAATATTGAGAAATTTACCTTTAAAGTTGTCCAAATGAAGTTCTTAGCAATGCATATAACTGGCCAAAAATTATGTTTTGGGATATTTACAATAGAAAATGTACTAAATATCTTCATGGAACATGATTTTTGGCATAAAAGATGGCATACAAAGTATTGTTGGCTACTGCTACAAATATAACCATGCTACTTATTACAGGGTCACATATATCTCACAAATTTCATCATATTTGTTCTATTTTAGACACACTTTTGTTAAAACAAAAACAAACAAAAAAACAACTCAATGCAAACTCAAACAAACAGGACAGTATAGTGTTCCTGCTCAATGGTACTAAGATGCACTCAAAGATGTCAGGTCAGGTTTTAAAAATACTTCGTTATTTTAATGTCATATACTCAGTGAGGACAATTGGGGCATTATAACAAATTTACTTCTCTCTTATATTTACTTGATCATTTCCATCTTCCAATTCTGAAAACAACAACAACAACAACAAAAAAGTCCACAATAAACAAAAGTCCACACAATCTCTTGTCCACTGGTCCCATATGCGGGAAAAAGTCCAAAATGTAAAAGACAAAAGATACACAATGAAAAATCTACAATTATTAAAAAAAAACAATTGTTCAAACAGTGACAGCAGTTCAGCTTCATCCGGTGCATCTTCAGAGCAACGATCAAAAATACAAGTTGTAAAAAATAAAATGAACAGCTTAAATACGATTGAACAGCAACAGCTAATTTTGTTGACCCGAACAAACAAAAGCAAATCAGACATCAACTATTCAGACAGCTTCCAGCATCAGACTCAATGCCACACAACTTCCAGAGCTCGAGGAGGTACTACGGCTGTGATTTCCCGTAAAAAAGATACTATTAAATAAGAGAAACTGGTGACAAATGAAGCACAATGATTTAAAACAAAAACACACACAGTTCAAGCACACAAGCTGAGAGATTTACAATTTACATAACTTAGAAAACTAGCCATAACATACAGCAAGGAGGAGGTTTATTCAATGTCATAATTACCCACAATTCCTCCAGCTCTGTTATGAGCACACTCAGGGGAAAAACAAAACAACTTAGAGCACCCTTATACCTTTATAAAGACAGTAACACAACAGCAGGATCATGTGTTCAGTGTATAAGACAAAATGTTAGTGTGTATGAGTTATATACAACGTTAAAGAAACATTCAACCAAAAATGAAATTTTGCTGCAAAACTGACTCACCCTCAGGTTATTCAAGATGTCGATGAGTTTGTTTCTTCATCAGAGCAGATTTGGAGAAATTCAGCATTTCATCACTTGTTCACCAATGGATGCTCTGCAGTGAATGGGTGCCGTCAGAATGAGAGTCCAAACAGCTGATAAAAACATCACAATATTCCACACAACTCCACTCCATCAGTTAAGATTCTGTGAAATGAAAACCTACATAACGAGGCACATTTTTCACTGGAGGAAGCAAGAAATGATGGACTATGGGCTCATATTTTGGCCAGAAGCAACGGTCTAAAGTGAAAATACCGTAGTAATGGATTTGTTTCTTACAAACATACAGCTTTTTACTTCACAAGATTGATGGACTGGAGTGGTGTGGATTACTGTGATGTTTTTATCAGCTGTTGGGACTCTCATTCTGACGGCACCCATTCACTGCAGAGGATCCGTTGGTGAGAAAGTAATTCTAAATTTCTCAAAATCTGTTCAAACTGAGTTAAAGCTAAATTTTTATTTTTGGGTGAGCCATTTCTTTAATGTGGCTGAATCAGCTGAAAAAAAAAATGCAATGATAAGAAATGCTTCTCATCCATTCATGAACAAATGTCACACTGATGGAGAAGTTTACCAAAGAAATGCAGGTGTCACCCCAAAATTGTATTACGCTTTAAGAAAGCTAACTTTATTTTTAGAATTATTACATTTTCACATTTCCTCTCAAAATTCTCATTAATGTAATGCAAAAACACGCTCATACTGTAATGCAGCAATCTAAATAAATTAGTTAAATTAAAGGCAGTGCAAAAACACATTACAATTCAAATAATATAGCTTTTTTACATTACAGTATGGAGAAATTTGTTTTTTTTTTGGCATTATGTTAATGATAAATTGGAGGAAAATGCAACGTTTTCTTTATGCAAACCATAATTTCTTTGTTTTTCTTTGGTTTCGGGGTGAAACATGACTCGGACAGGTTTTCTTGATAATCTCAGTGCCAGGTTTGCTTTATATTCTGCAATGCACAGATGCGAGGAACAGCAGTTTTAGGAAGTTAGGGTGCAGCATCACTGGTGTGGGGTCTGTGTTACACGCGATACGCTCCTCACAGGAGCACAAACTCATCTGTGCTTCCTCTCTTATTGTTCCTGCTCATTCTGTTGCATGAGAAAATGTTTGCAGGACCGTCCATGGACCCCCCGCTCTGCCCCTCCAGTCCATAGTTCTGTCCCCTGCCCTCTACAAATGTAAAGATGGGATACTTCTCTTTAGGAGATGACAAAGCCTGAAAAAGAACAAAAAACATATGAAAAAATATATAGTAGTATTTATTTCAGCTTCCTGATATTTATGCATTCATTCCGAAATGGCTTCAGAAAAGTACCAAATTTCAATTTTTTGATTCCAAGGAACATATATCTTATCGATTCAAACAAGACACTCACTTCACTGACTGCTGAGCACAAAGACTCAAAGTCTCTCTTAGTCTGCGCGTAGAACCCGATGGTGCAGCTGGGATCCATACGACTGAAGTTCATCTTCCTGGGCGAGTTACAGTGAAAAGACTACGAGAGAAAAGACCGATGCAGCTTCAGTTCCTCACAAACTTCAAAATGAAAATGTCTTCTGATGCAAATGCACTGTTGCTTTCCATCTCACCTCCAGAGAGAAGTTGCCTTGGGTGACGTCCACCACCGGCTGACAGTAGTGTGGGTCTAGATACAACAGCTGCTCGTCTGGAAGACAGAGAACAGCAGCCAATCAGAGAGCAGACAGGAAGGCAGTAACATATCCAAACATAGTTCTTAATTAGTGCGGTCAAACCATTAATCGCATCCAAAATACAAGTTTTTGTTTGCATAATATATGTGTTTATTATGTAGATATAAGTACACACACATGCATGTATATATTTAAGAAAATGTGTTATGTTTATATATTCAAAATATTTATATATAATATCAATTATAATTATATGAATATATACATGGAAATATTTTCAATATATAAACTGTGTGTGTGTATTTATATATGCATAATAAATATACACAGTATTCAAAAACATATTATGTAAACAGAAGCTTGTATTTTAGATGCGATTAATGTTTTGACAGCACTACTCTTTATAGACACTTACCTTGAAAGCCAATAAAAAACAGGGAATGCTTGGGCTTTCCTCCAATAATTCCTATACAGCATTTTAACTTGAGAATGTTCTAGGAAAAAAAAGAGAGGTTAGTATAAATAAAATTAAACATATATAATATATTATAATATAATATAATATATATAAAAATGTGTGTGTGTCTCATCATGAATTTTCGATGATTGTCACAAAAATAATTGTGATTCACATTTTTTTATGTTTTGATCATGCCAATTAAAATGTAACCCCTAATACATTACTTTTATATTTATTTTAAAGAATCATACAGTAAAAAAGGGGGCCACATGATTTACTTTAGTGCTGTGAAAATTAATAATTTTTATAATATAACATACAAATGTGTTATGCTGAATGATGATGAAACATTTTCATTCATATTTTGACATTTTATGTTCACAAATGTTTTTGAACCATTAAAGTAGACACTTTAATTGTAAATAATATGCTTTTTATGTATCTAAAATCCCTTTTGTAAATTTAATTTGATGCAGACATATATAACAATGTTATTATTTCAATATTAATACAAATATACTATAAAATCGGTTTTGGTGATTTCTATATTTCAGTTCAGTTTTTTCCTCCACGCAGGTGTTGGTGTATCTGTACCTTGACACACTCGATGTAGGAGGGGTTTAGTGATTCTCCTCCCAGTCGTACTGGCACTAAAATGATGACTGACTTCCAGCTCTCGGACAGATCCTGTGTCAGCGGCGACTCACACAACCTCATGACATCTCCTTTATACACTGCAGCACACACAGAAGCAGAAGCGTGAGCTTAAGATGTACAGGAAAGCGTTTCAGTTTCACTAAACCATCGCATGATGCACAACCCACAAGACTGAACATGAAGCCTCACCCGTGCAGTCCTGTGCCACGTATACAGCCAGGTTGTGAAACTCAGCGGTTCTAGCCACTGCTTTTCTGAAGGACAAAAAGACATGAAATCACAAAAGATCAGTTATTATTAAAAAGCAGCTTTTAAATCTAAATATGATAAGATTAATTTTCTCTTCTCCAACCTCAGCATATGAGCCACTACAGACGGGCCGTACCAGTCCCCCGCTCTCTTCCCCGACTCCTTTCCTAGCTCTACCAGCTGGTGGACGCTAAAAGGAGCTGAGGGATGGTCACCAAACCAAGACACCACCTTTCGGTGCAAAGCCTCCAGCTGAGGCTCATGGCTGGCTGCAGGATACTGAGCCGAGGGCCGCCTGTGACCCTCACTGCTGCCAGAGCTCGGGTCTCTCTGGGAAACAGGGCTGGTCCAGGAAGAGCTGAAGGACGGAAGAGACATAGCAGCCGGACGGGAGGGCGAGCGAGGCTTTAGCACCTCGAAATCCACATCTGTCAGCGGATGACAATCTGCCCACCTCCAGTCTGAGATACAGAGAGCAGAAGACAGCATGAGTCTAGAGAGGTCAGTCAAATAAATACTTATATTCAGCAAGCTTTCATTAAATTGATTTAAAGAGACGGTAAAGGCATTTCTAATTTCTAATTTTCAACATTGATAATAATCAGAAATGTTTCTTGAGCATCAAATCAGTATATTAGAATGATTTCTGAAGCATCATGTGACTCTGAAGACTGGAGGAATGATGCTGAAAATACAGCTTTGCATCACAGGAATAAATAACATTTAACAACACATTAAAAACAGTTATAATATTATTATATTTAATAATATTACCGTTTTATATATATATATATATATATATATATATATATATATATATATATATATATATATATATATACACATACAGTATTAAAGAGCTTATGGATTATATTACTTAACTAAGGGTTTCTGCAAGATTTATAAAGGTGGATTAAAGACTTTTCAAAAGCCTTTTTAAGACCAAGTAAAGACAATTTAAGGAATAAAGTGAAGGAAACATGTCATTATATTCACTAAATGTAAACACAATAAAAGGAAAGATAATGAGTTTTATTAGCAACACTTAAAGGTTTCAAAATGCTACTTCCTCCCAATCTCCATTAAGTTCTTAAAAAATAATGATTAAATCATTTTTAAATCAAGATAAATTGACCTGAGATACAAAATGATAAAAGTCTTGTTTTCTAAAGAAACAGATAAAAATGAAGTGAGTTCAGATCAAATATCTGACAAAGGGCTCAGAAAAATCTACTTAGGTCAAAGCTTAATTCAAAACCTATTCACCTATATTTATTATCTCTAGTGTAAAATCAGTTAATTGTCTTTGTTTTTTTCAGTTAACAAGACTTCCTATCTTGATTTAAGGATGTTTAGATATTTGCACCGGAAAGCGATACAAATATACTGAAGAAGAAAATCATTTTTGCAGTGCATGCAATATTTAACCCACATGACCTTATTCATTTATGGCTTTTTGCTCTGATTTAAGAAATTTTTAAGGCCCTAATTTGTGGAAAGGTGAATTAAGACCCACAGAAACTCTTTTAACTACGAGTGTTTATTGTGACTGTTTATATTTATTAAAAGCAATTGGTTTTTCAGTAAGGATTTAGGTACAAATGAAGAAATGGGACAGTGGGTCAGACCTGGAGGCATGAGGTGCTGCAGTAGCCCCTGCGCCAGAAGCATCTGTCCGCTGCGCAGCATGCAGCCCCAGCCGCAGTCTGTGGTCAGACTGGATCCCTCCAGCTGAGGAAACTCCCTCCTGTAAGTGAGCCACACGCACGACACGAACGCCTGCCGGAAACCATCCACCTCATCTGAGAATAAGGCACGAAAAAATACAACATTCAACATTTTGCTCTTGGAATTCATCAAAAATATCTTAATCTGTGTTCCGGAGATGAATGAAGCTCTTACAGGTTTAGAGCAACACTAGGGTGAGTCATTAATGACAGAATTTTCACTTTTGGTGAACTATCCCGTTAAGTTGACTCAACCAATGGCGGCTCTCAGGCAGATCACATGACTCACCTTCACTATTGAACAGATAGGACTGACCCAGGAGGATCAGAGGGGAGGTCTTGTTGAAGCTGGTTTTAGATTTAACGGTCCAGCCTGGGAAAATGAAGACAGGAACTTAACTAAGACACAGTCAGTGATATTTGTTGTGGTCGTTTTTGAACATGTGCTTCTACATCTGACTTCAAAAATAGCCCGGGAAAAAAGGAACTTACTGTCTGTGTCATTATTTGTGTCAGACATATAAACCAGTTCGCAAACCATAACAAATGCATGAAAACGAACCATATTTGACGTTGTTCCATGCGGACATGAACTTGGCTTTCAGTCGATCCACTTCATCGGGCTCTCCGGAGCCTTCTCTGAGGCCGTCAGGTGCTGAGCCGTGGCCGTTGTGGCGTCTGGACTGCGCCGAGGGCTTGTCCTCATGAACACCGCCGCCCACTATGTACTGAACGGCACTGGGAGACACCGAGTTCATGGTTCAGGCTGAATATAGCAGCATTACAGAAGAACTTCAGCCTGAAACACAGAGACAGAAAGAGAGCTTCCTTCATTTCTTGGTAAAACTGTGCAATGACAACACGCTGTGATTCTCAGAAACCTTCCCCAGTCCAAAAAAAGCATACGAAGCTGCAAAAATGTCTGATTTGAATATGAAATCAGATTTCTGACATCCGGGACACCAAAGCATTAATATATGAAGTTATATTGAGAAAACAGGTTAGATACTTGAGATGCTTAAAATGCTGTTACCATATTAGTTATTATTGGTGATTTTTTAATTTATTGATATCAGTCGACAATGGATATTTAATTTCTTTAAGACGATATTGGTCATCTTTTAACACTCACTTTAAAGGTCATATTTAAAAACATAAATTTAATAACAACAATAAAAATATAATTAATATTATTTATTTTATTTGGACATTTTCAAGTATTGAAGCCTAAATTAACTTATCTTAATTATTTATTTATTTTTAATTATTTTATTATTTTTAAAATACTGTAAAAGCATTGAAATGGTAAAGTACTATCACATTTAAAGTAAACTCTTGCCTATTTGAATATAAAAATAAAAATGATTGCTGTAATGGCAAAGCTGAATTTGGTGCTTAAGAAACATGTTTTATTTTTATCAAAACTGAATTCAGTTAATGTTTCTGTAAGAAACTGTGAAACAATTTTACAGGATTCTTTAATGAAGAACAGCGTTTCTTTTGAATCTGAATTGTAAATGAAAATTTTAGACCAATTTAATGTTTTCTTGCTGAATAAAAGTATTATTCATATTATATATATATATATATATATATATATATATATACACACACATATATAAAATATAAAATATATAAATATATATATATATATATATATATATATATATATACACACATATTAATTTACATGAAAGAATTACTAACATGCATATTCAAATCAAGCTTAATACCATAAGAGTTACTGTACTTTCTGTAGAAACATCAAACAAGTCACACGACTTTAATTACTCACTCTAATGTGACAATACAATACACACCTTTCGATCTAGAAAACATTCCACCTGTGTGTTATGCAAACAAACAAGCTGTGTGTGAGAAAGAGCCTGTCACATGAGGCCTGACTGAGGACAGGTGTGCCGGCTGACGGTCACAAGAGTTCAAGCACACATTACACTGGGAATATCCCATTTCCTTATTCTCTCAAGGAAGTCTGAGCTCACAATGAGACCAGTTTACGATGAGAGGCGACATCATTTCCCAATAATCCAAAAGCTGAAAAAATTCCACTTCATTCTTGTACACTTGGATGCATGTGAATTTTGGACCATGTGACCACTGAGAGCTCAGCAGAAAAAAACAAAGTGGTCATGATCACAATGGCTTCTTTCAGAATGGCGTACTATAATACTACACTTATACCAGATTAATGGCATGATAATAGTGCGAATTTTCAGTTTGCACAAAATACATATTTCATGTGTCAAAATGTGTTTCCCACAATGCAATGCGCTCCTGTCACGTCCCACTATAAACAACAATCGATTTTAACTGCCAAAATGTAAGACATTTTATACAAAATCGGAGGGGGGAGACAGTATTTAAGCATCTTTTATTTACAAAGTAATAACTCAACTGCAAACGCTCAATTCAACATGTAACTTTTTGAGTTCACGTGACATGCCATTGATTGTAGAATAGACTATTAAGTAGGCTAAATAATGTACATATTACTAATAATGCAGTAAGAAGCACACTAGTATGTCATTTTGAACACAACCTAGGAGGATAAATCTTATTTTGTGTGTGGTTAAATGTGAAATAATGTCGTTGTAAATAAGTAATTCATGTCTGAATGGAGCAATCGCCTACTTTTAGTCATGATAAAGCTTTAAATGTCCTAAAA
Organism: Carassius auratus; assembly: GCF_003368295.1. NCBI lineage: Eukaryota > Metazoa > Chordata > Actinopteri > Cypriniformes > Cyprinidae > Carassius > Carassius auratus. The sequence continues at coordinate 3,320,413 of NC_039268.1, forward strand.
ATACCCAATTCAGCGCGAATCGTTATAATGCAGCCTGATTCCGTGGATTGTGTGAAATATTGTAGTATGCAGTACGAAGACACATATCATGTTTCAGGACACTGACTCTAGTCCACTTCAAAGGTCATTTTAACCAGCCAGAGGCGTTACCTTCATGTTAGACCCGGCATGTTTAATGTTCCGGATATTTTCCTGCTTCTCCTCTAAATAACGTTAGCGATATCCAGCGTCGAGCTGCTCTCTGTGAAACCGAGCTCAGGCCTGTTCACGCGCCGTCATCGTGGCGAGTATCGATTAAAGCTGTAGTCATGAGTTTCTGCGTCTTGTCAATCTTGCGCGGCTCTCCAACAGTCAGCTTAGACGAATAGTGTATAAAACAGCGAGAGAGATTAAACCAGTGTGCAGCCACTTCCTGTTGTCATTGCGAATACACACTCTAGACCCGCCCACCGACTGACGTGATTGGTCAGGTCTGACCGTTGTCGTTTGATGATTGGACTATCTGCACGTACGGGAACAATTGTAGTCCATTAATTATAAATTATTTTATTTATTTTTAAAATATGTACATACAGGACGAATCTGGGTCTGGGGTATCAAAAGAAAAGAAAATAGTTAGAAATGTATTTGGTTAGTCAGATTTACAAAAAAATGTATACACGTTGCAGTTTTTAACTGCCACCCGGCCCCTCGGTGGGACTCCTCCGTTTACTTCACTATATTACAATTAAATCCTAATCTAATAATTACAAACCATATATCGTTGAAAAGGTCTAAGATTCCTGAATAGATATTTGACCAATCTTTTTTTGTTAATAATTATATAGGAAAAGTAATAGATTAATGTATGGCAAGAGTGTACCTCAAAAACCTACATCATAACAGGAGTTCTGACCTTTGTCAAAAAAAGTCTTCTTTGTTGCCTTTTTTCTCTTCACACTTTAGAAATCATCAGAAATTATACATCACTTGAAAAATGTAAATATCAAAATTCATCCTTTGAAACCCATTTTAAAATCAAACATTGCATTAACATGAAAATGGTACATCAAAGTCATTTTACAAAATGTTTTCAGTTATGAATTATAAACATTTAGGTTTGGATCATGCACTTTCAACAAAAAGTTGTCTCAGACATTCACAATTAGTATTAACCAGTAAAATGTAATAGCCTTATGCTTTGTTTATAATGGAGTAAACTTTGCTTGCAGAGTACTTAAAGCATCATCATTATTGTGATCATGATAACAGTATTTAGCTAGTTTTTGTATTTACAAAAGGTAGGTTTGAACTAATAATCCATAAATGTGATAAAAGAGGTCAAACGCTGTGTGACCGTAAGTCTATAACAATGCTGACTTGACCTAAACTAGCAATACTTTAGCAAACAGACAAAAAATAAAAAGCCTAGCAACTCATTCAACAGGTTCAACATTCAGAGTTTGTCTTGATTAACTTGCCAGTTTGAGTTTAGTATGTTATTAATCAAATAAAAGAAGCATGTCATTTTATACAATATCTCTTTATTAATTGACTACACACACTGCACCTCAGTTAATGGATCGATTGACATTTGCTGTAAGTAAAAGTGATGTAGAGCCAAATAAATAGAATAAATTAACAAATTCATGTCCAAAATGCCACATAACAGGTGATACAAGACTGAGATACTCTTCATTTCTCCTATGTAGGACATTCACATTAGAACAGAATATCTTTATGTCTTTATTTACCTCTATGTACAGTATTATACAGAATCTTGGACAGTTTGATAAAACAACAAAGAACGTATAAAAAATTACATGAAATAAAGTGCATTCTTAAAAAAAAAAAAAAAAAAAAAAAAAAATCACATTTTATAGGAAATTACATTTAAAAAAAAAATTCTAAATATGGCCACATAAACACAAATACATAAGATTATATTCTGATACATACGAGTGGACAGCATACTTTTAATATGTGTGGATTCTTGTTTTTCAGTTCACACTGCAGTGTAAATCAAACAATTCAGAATCGAATAAGACACAGGGCTTTACAGTACAGAATAAGTGAACATTATAAAACATTAGTCTCGTATGCGATCAGCTATAACAGTCAGATGAAATAAAGTGGAAACATTCAGGCCAGTGAAGTGTTAGTAGCCTTTAACCACAACTGAGAGTTCATGCACGGGAAAGGGCCGAATATGACGAGAATGGCAAAAAAAGAAAATGGTGTGTTACAAACATAACATCAGATACATTAACACATTCACCCCAAATCTTTACATTATTTTGTGCATATGTTGTCGTCACTTCCCCATTTCACTGATACATCCAAATATCTCTCTTATATACTCTGTGTTGAGTTTCTGTATACTACAATAAATAAATGTTTTTGATAGATATAAAGGAATCTCACTAATACTGGAACCAGATATGAAACAGCAAAAGATATTTCAGATGCCGCTTGAGAGATAAACAGCATCAGAATACATTTATGATTAATAGATAACTAAATGTCTATCCAAAGGCATCACCATGCTACAGTAAATCATACCTCTGTATGGTACTATGAAATACAAATAAATAAAGCACTCTTGGTCTGTCACTGATTGCAACTCCTTCTACTATTACCATGTTAATGTAGGGTGTAAAACAGTGACAGCGTGTTCCTGTTAGCCTTCAGATGGCAGCATAACTCCATCTATTCCTGCCACGCCTCAAATCAGTCATGATGTATATGTGTATTATATTTAGCAATATGCTCATATGCATATTTATGCATTATGCACAGCATTAACAAATAAATGAATTTAAATGAAAAAAAAAAATGTTCACAAATAAAGTATAAAAATCTGACAAATGACTGAAAATGTCTATAGTTTTGTGAGTCTTTTGAAAGCACAAACATTTGCAGTCTGTTTTTTTTATTTTCTTACATAATTATGAAATTGATAATACTGAGACAAATACGATTTATACTATTTCGTTTATTACTGTTTTATACCACTTCTTTAGTAAGTTTTACTACTGATACCATATATAAACTATGGTTACTGTCGTAAACCACTGTTCGTCTTCACAACCGCTTCCTAGTCATCTGTCATTAGAAATTACAAAAGAACAAACGTTGCAAAAAAGCATCAGTCGCATCCCTACAAACATTTGTTTTGCATATGCTTTAGTGAAAAGTTACTTCAGCACAAATGTTAGTGATATTTTCATTGCATGTTAGTGAACGACAATCAGACCACACAAAGAAACGCCAACAGACGGCAAGCTACACCAGCTCCGAGTTGCCATGACAACAGTGACATTTACTGATGCTTGAGTAACTATAGAATATATTTACCATAAGATCCTCCTTCACTCTGCAGATTCCAACAATCATCATAAATGTGCTGATCCAACAATCTCTGTAATCAAGACCTGTGTTACGACGATGCCCATGAAGGATGCCATCTGAATTTGTTGATATGCATTTAGCACTTAAATCCATAAGGTTTTTAGTTTTTTAGTAACATTCACTTCTCCACTGCAAAGATGCAAAGATGTTCACAACCTTAACCACTTCTCTCATGTTACTGATTTTCAAAATGCATTGGCATTCATTTCAATACATAGCTATTTTTAAATATCGGTCAATGCTCTCTTTGCAGCCAGATGGTGTAGTTATGACATCCACCAGCAGGGGCTAATCGGGGCATGCTAACCAGTCAAACCTTGACCCCTTGCTATTGCAAACGCCCATGGTTGAAGGACTATTATTCAGGCAGCGAATATAAGACTTGAGTGCTAGAGTCACAGTTGGGTCAACAATCACTTTTAAAGAGAATTCCGTAGCACAGAAGAGAGTAAAGATGCACCAGTCCGTGTCAAGAGCTGTGATTAAAAACTGACCTACTTATGAGTATGAATCAAATCTGCCTGTAAACTTATTTACAGAGACACTGTAAGGCTAGAAACCTACTCTTGGCAAGTATGCAAACATAGAGGCACCTGCTTGCCAATGCATACTAAGGAACTGTCTTCTTCTATAGATCAGTGGTTGTCTTTGAGGAACAACATTGTATTTTCAGTTTAGTTAGTTTGATTTGAGAATTAATAGCAAAATGTATTGTATTGATTTACCAAGTTTGAGACTTTCCCCATTTAAAAATGGACACTGAATGCACCAGCTTGCCATAAAGGGTCTGTGATATTTACCTCACAAGGCAGCGATCAACAAAATATGTTTTAACAGTCTTAATTCAATATGATGATAGATTTGGTTAAGAGGGAATTTTAATGAATCAATGGTTTAGCCAGCATCCTCCCTCATAGCTTTATTTTTGGCATTTTTATGCCTTTTATTTCAATAGGACAATAAGAGAACAGGAATTGTGTGTGTGTGTGTGTGTGTGTGTGTGTGTGTCTGTGTGTGTGTGTGTGTGTGTGTGTCCTGCAAGCTGGGATACAAACTCAGGATACCCAAAGCGCAATGGCTATACATGTTAGCGCACTGCCCACATGGCTATTTGTGCTAACATTCTCCTCATGGCTAAGGCAGTATGTACTAATTATTAATGGATATGGTAAACCTGATTAAAAACTTCTGAATCATATAACAAGCCAAAAAATAATAATAATACAGCAATGGAAGCGATGTGTCCTTGATAATGTTCTGTCTATGCCAAAAACTTGATAAGCTGTTACCTTGAGCAAATTCTTTTCAGTTTTTATGTTTAAGGAAATTATGTGGTTGGTCACCTTAGAAAAAGTAGGAACATTGTTTTGATGTTCACAGAATTCAGCATTGTTTGATCTGTTAAAGCACTTTGCACTTGTCGATTTTTCACCTTGTTGCACAAGCACCACGAAACATGCACCCATTTACCTCCTCGCACACACAAACACCCAACACACATTCTAATATAATACATCTATACTCTATTTCTGGTGCAGCTCTGAATGTACAATAAATAACAGCCTTTAAAATAGCCTTGGAGTTGTTGTCCTTTGTTCAGCATAATATGATTTTTTTTTCACTGGCTGGAATGTCCCTAAATTTCTAAGTGCTTAAAAACATTGAATTCCGCTAAACCCTCAATAAAGGCAATTATTTTTTCCACTAGCCCATGATCAAGAGCCATTTTTAGGTGTGATGACAGTCTTCACCTGCGGGGAGGTACTAGTAGGACTCTGACTGACTGCTTTGGAAGTTGGTCTACTCGCAGAAGCAGCATCAGATCTTCCTGGAGCACATGCCTGGGTGACCTCCAATGATTTGGTGGTATCTTTGGCCATGGGCCCCTCCTGAGTTCCACCTTTAACAGGCCCTATAGATTTCCCTTTGCTTGTAAACTGTGTAGCCGAACCAGATTTCTCACCAGGAGACTGAAGTTGAGTTTTGGACAGATCAGGAGGCACTCCAGTTGGAGAAGGAGTTGGGGATGGAGAGTGTTCCTCAACAACCTCCAAGAGACATTTGTCCTCCCAATCCAGTGTTCCCCAGTAGCAGCTGACCGGAGCTAAGCCCTTGTCCTGCCTAAGTTTTCCCAAAGCAGAGCACTGCGCCTGGGGTGGGTGAGATGGGACAACCCCTTTGGATGGAGCAGTCCTCGCCCTGACATCTAAAGTTCTGGTGTGGGAATCTAAGATGCTCTTTTTGAGACCTTCTCCATCACCTGGTCCCTTACTTGCTTTGGTTAATTCTGTGCTTGTTGTCTTCCCAGGAGCACTGAATGGCATACTTGGCTTGACTGAAGCTGAAGTCTTCACAAAATCTGGTTTTACCTCTTTCTTCCCAGTATCCTTTCCCCCTTCCTTCTCCAACAAGTCTTTGCTGATAACACCTGATACGCTTGCAGAGCATGAAGGCTTAGTGGTTCCTATTGCCTGGCTTTGGGCAACTTTTGTAAGACTTACTTGGTCATCCTTTCCCGCTTCCTTGATGAAACTTGACTCAGTTGTTTTGGCAGATGGGGAAGACGCTGTGGTCAGGGGCGACGGAATGGAGGTGACTACACTAGGCTTGGACTCTGATGCTACTGGAGAAGACTTGGTCAGTGGAGGCTGCCAAGTCTGAGGCTTGGCTAGGCAACTTTCCTGTAGAGTGGAAGGAAGCCGTGGAGATGCTTCAACACTTGGAGATTTCTTACTTCCAGATGGAATAATGCCACCAGGAGGGAGCATTTCTTTGACTGCCCCTGGTTTAGGCTCACTAGGATGACTTGGTTCACCAATCCTCTCCTTGTCTCGATCCCTTTCTCTTCCCGCAAGCAAAGCATCTCTACTCAAAGGTGACTCCTGCCTGCCTAGCTTCCTTACTGGCTTCAGAATGCCCGTTTCAGGCGGTGATGGGGTTGGATGAGTGGGTGAAGGAGAAGTTGTTGGGGCATTTGCCAGGTTTTCACCCTCAATTTCCACCAAGCTCTGGAGGCCTAGCTCACAGTGGAAACCATCCTTACGATAATCCGAATGTCCGATCTCTAAACTGTGCTTCCTCATCACCCCGATCCCACCTTTCTTCTCAGATGATGATGAAAGCGGTGACCCGAGTTTCTCTGCTGACTGCACTCTTTTGAGTAGTGGTGATCTGGGTGGCTCAGCACTCTTGGGTCTAGGCCTTATGATTGGTGGGGACGAGTGTAGTTTTGCAGGAAAGGTTTGGGTGGTGTTGGAGCTCCCGACTGTGTGCCCAGGCAAAGGAGGTGGTGAGGACTGAGTTGGGGATGGTGTATGAGCCAATGGAGACAAAGGAATGTTGCCCGCTGACTTGCAGCGGGCTGAACGGTATTGGCGGTGTAATTTGGGGGAAAGTCCGTGCAGGGAGCTGGGTCTCATATGCTGGGTTGTTGCGGGTGAATTTGGGGTACTGGAGGCGGGAGAACTGCTCTGGGAGGAGGCACCTGGGTCAAGAATATCAATGAATGTGTCCAATAAACTTTTTAATTGTTGGTTTTACATTTTATATCACAAAATATGCATTGATCTACTCACCAAGGTGGGATGACTCAGGGGTTGAGCGGTAGCTCTGGGTAGGGGAGTGACCAGACAGGCTGTGTGTTGGAGAGCCAGGAAGACTATCGCTGGATGACAAGGACCGGTTCAGAGATGACAGGCTACGGCTTGTGTGCAGCAGGTTGGATTGCTTAGTTATTTTGCGGAACAAAGACCCACGCCTCTTACTGTGAATAATCATGAAAGAAAAAGAGAGAAACAGATGGGGTAAGAAAAAATATATTCTTTATACGGACAGTCTTCACAACTGGAGGCTCACTGTACCTTTCCTGTCCCTCCTTGACCGTCCTCTTACTGCATCTAGCCATCTTGGACTTGTAACTGGACTTGCGTGCTGGTCCCACTTTAATGGACGTGTTCTCAAAAGGCGTTGTGGTCACAGTCACTTTGTTTCCACTCTGAACAAAGAAAAAGCAAAGAAACACATAGACTGTTCATATCATATGGATTCTTGAGGAGAGGCGTGTTATTTCTTCTCTAAGCGGTTAAATCTTACAGTACAATTTTACCTTGCTGATGAGAACATCTTACGTCTCACCTTAAGTATAAGCTCTACCACCTCGGTATGGACCAAACCATGCACAGATTCACCATTGACATGAGTGATGAGGTCACCAGCACATAGTCCCGCCTCCTGAGCAGGGCCCCCATCCTCCACATGCTGTGATTTATTAAGGACAGAAATACTAATTAACCCAACACAACTTCAATAAAGCTATTGCTGCATATCTGTTCCATACTCAATCAACTTTTTCTCATGCTATGTCGATGTCTTACCCAGACTATGTGGTGCACACTGTACACGTCAGTGTCTCCCATGTAGACCCGAATGGCACGGAGAGTGAACCCATATTTTTTGCCAGAGCGGTGGATGGTAATTGGCGAACGAAGAACTGTTACTGTGGGGCAGTAATCACGGCTGGGAGAGGAGTCTCTCGATGAAGGGTTGGACGAGAGAGAGCGTGGGGACATTGGACTGGCCAGTGGAGAGCTACCGTGCTGCTCGACTAGATATTGATAAGTCAATAATGAATATATTATATTTTTTCTACATTTGGTATTAATTGTATAACAATTAAGCTATTAAGCAAATTAAATGATTAGTTCACTTCCAGAAAAAATAGTTTTTTTATAATTTACTCATTTTATCCAAGATTTTCATGTCTTTCTTTCTTCAGTCGAAGATAAAATAATTTTTTTGAGGAAAACATTCCAGGATTGCTCTCCATATAGTGGACAGGGAATGGGAGCATTTTTGGTTGAAAAAGTATATTATTATTATTTTAGAAAATAAATGATAATTTGGCTAGATAAATTCCTAATTCCTCGACTGGGATAGTGTAGAGCCCTTGGAAGCTGCAATGAAACTGCAGTTTGGACATTCAACCCACTAGCCACAATTCAAGGCCACTACATGGAGAAAAATCCTGGAATGTTTACCTCAGAAAAAAAATTACTTTTTGACTGAAGAAAGAAGACTTGAACCTCTTGGATGACATGGGGGTGAGTAAATTATCAGGACATTTTTATTCTAGAAGTGAACTAATCCTTTAATGAGTTTTTTTTGCATTTCAGTAATGGGAATTGGAGGGAAAATGTTCCTTTTCATGAAGGCTGAACTGTACCTCCAGGTATGATGACAGACAACGCGGTGGCAGACGCAGATTTGATGACCTTGTTGCTGGGACGTGAGCTGCGTTTCTCCCCATCGCTTGACAGCTGCTGATGACGTGCTTGCCGAAGCACCAGATCCTTGGTCGCTCGCTGTCCGACAGTGTCACCCATGACCACGTCCCGACCGACCACTGCTATGGCTCCTGTAGATGGTATGGCCTGTGGTGCTGATATCTCACCTGGTCTCAATGGCTTATCTGCCAAATTTACATACACAGAAATAATCTCTCATTAGAAACTCAGTCTAATTAGTCTATACATATACAGTATATACATTTTTTTCAATTTTGTTTTCAACACACCTGGGCCTTTACTAGCTGACATCACTTCCTTCGCACCGTTCCTCTGTTCATTAGCACTGGGTGATGGTGGAGCAATGGCTCCCTCTAATGATGATCCCGGGGCTTTAACGGCAACCTGTTTTTCGGAAAGCTCTCCATCGCCCTCTTGAGGTGCGGCAAACCTGTGCGTGTCCATCAGGGCTGAAAAACGACGCCGGGCGCCCATCGGAGGACTGCAGTCTCCCTCCATATACAGAGACTCAGAGCATGATAAACGCTTCCTGTGTAAATAAAAAAGAAAATGACAGGGAATGTTATAATACGGTAATTTTGAGATAGTATCTTCATATGCAGTGATGTAGGAATATATTCAAATGTACATCTCAGGGGAGCCCGTCCTCCAGCTCTTGTCCCTCATTGTGAAGCTTCCCAGACTCTCCCGCTTGGCCATCTTGTCATCGCGGCGACCTTTGTGCTCTCGACGGGTGACTACAGGGGTCTTCTGCTCCAGCTGGGACAGGTGCTCCATGCTGCTATACACCTGAAAGACAAAGAGCCACACCAAAGGATGCTTCGTTTACACCTTGCATGTGGTATGTAAGTCTGATTATATCGAACAATAATCTTTAATATAAGCATTTTGAAGCCATACCAAAGCCTTTTCTTTGAATTTTGCACACAAATCACATGAACTACTTACACTATGGTTCAAGTTGACAGTGGCAGCAAAAACATTCATAATGTTACAAAATATGCCTATTTCAAATAAATGCTGTTCTTTTTAATTTTGTATTAATTAAAAAAACCTGGAAAAATTGTATCAGGGTTTCTGCTAAAATATTAATCGGCACAACTTTTGAACATTTGAAATTATATATTTAAATAAAAAAACAGAAAAACTTTTTTACTTTTAATAATATTTCATAAAATAACTGTTTTTACTGTATCTGTCAAAAACATTTTGACTCAAATGTTTGAACGGTAACATATAAGATGCTTTATGGTGTTTCTTTTGTTACTTTAGTACTTGAAATCATTGGATTAGTTGTTTTTCATCGTCATTTTGCTGTTTGCATAATTGCGTTTGTCTTCTTGTTAATATAATCCAAGGTCTTTGTTCAGCAAGTGGTCCTGAAGAGGGTCACAAATCTTGAGAAGAACCCTCAGCACATTTACACCGAAGAAGATCAGAGGACGTTTATTATGTAAGTGTGCAATTGTGTGCTTATCTGAAGGCCACTGCTCCACGCAAGTGTTTTTTTAATGAATCATCTACGTTCAAAACAATCACAGTAAGATTCCCGCCATTTCCAGGAATAGAATGTTTATATGGAGTATATGAACTGGAAGAAGAGATAAGAAAGAAACTAAAGTGTTTGTTTAACCGGTACAGTCTTAGATGTGAATGTAGATGTGTGGGACAGACTGGGGCTAGTTGTCAGCAACAAAAAGCTTTTACATTACTAATCAAAAATTACGTTTTGATATATTTACGGTAGGAAATTTACAAAATATCTTCATGGAACACAATCTTTGCTTAAAGGGGGGGTGAAATGCTATTTCATGCATACTGAGTTTTTTACACTGTTAAAGAGTTGGATTCCCATGCTAAGCATGGACAAAGTTTCAAAAATTAAGTTGTACGTTTGAAGGAGTATTTCTGTTCCAAAAATACTCCTTCCGGTTTGTCACAAGTTTCGGAAAGTTTTTTTCGAGTATGGCTCTGTGTGACGTTAGATGGAGCGGAATTTCCTTATATGGGTGCTAAGACACTTCTGCCGGAAGAGCGCGCGCTCCCGTATAGCAGAGCACTGAGAGCACAACAGACATTCACTGATCAGAGCGAGAGCGTCACGAAAAGTCACAAAAGAAGTGTGTTTTTGGTTGCGAGGGCAAGACAACCCTGCACAGATTACCAAAAGAGAAACAGCATTAAGGGACCAGTGGATGGAGTTTATTTTTACAGAGCATCAACGGAGTTGTGCAAGTGTTTGTGTTTGTTCCCTGCATTTCGAAGATGCTTGTTTTACAAACAAGGCCCTGTTTGACGACGGATTTGCGTATCGTTTATTTCTTAAGGATAATGCAGTCCCAACGAAAAAGGGTCACGATCGTGTGTTGGAACCGCGGGCGGTGAGTAAAACTGCTTCAAATATCTCTGTGTTGTTAACTTAGCTATCGGCGCGTAAGCACATCAAGTAAACAACATGCGATGTTGTCATCAAACTGCACGAGTAAAACTGCTTCAAATATCTCTGTGTTATTAACTTCGCTATCGGCGTGTAAGCACATCAAGTAAACAACATGCGATGTTGTCATCAAACTGCACTTCCCACATGTACAGCTTAAAAAAAAAAAAAAAAAAAGACGAAATAAAGTGGAACTTAGTCATTTTCCAAAACCGCTAAGCAAATATATACAGTTTCAGTACAAACCACATAGAGACATTGTTGCTGATGCTGCTCTTGTTAAATTTCAGCCTCTGGATCTGATTCTGGATCATAAATAAACGGCTGAATCTGACTGTTAGCCATGGTTTGTTTTGGTTGGTTTTGTCCTCACAGTGTCACAGCTTCCAGACGCGCTCAATGCAAAAGCCTACTGGCGCTTGTGATTCTTTAGCTCCGCCCACACGTCACTTCTCCAGCGGCTCGTGTTTTTCCGGGAAAAATCGGTACAGACTATCTTTCTCTTATAAATATAATAAAACTAAAGACTTTTTGGAGTTATGAAGGATGCAGTACTACTCTATAGGTACTCAAGATTAACAGGATATTGAGTGAAAACGAGCATTTCACCCCCCCTTTAATATCCTATACGATGTATTGTTGGCTATTGCTACAAATATACCTGGTTTTGTCAGAAGTGCACTAATGCTTGTGTCTATACAAAAACTTTTTTTAAAACACACAATCACTGGAGCAAAAACTGTGAAAACTAGGCCTGGTCTCTTCTAAAAGGAATGAGAGGATGCAATGTGACCTTGATGAGCATGAAAAATGAAATAAAAGAAAGACAAAGGATGAGTCTTAATGTGTCTGTTTACACATTCAAGAGTGTTTCTGGGAAGGAAAGCATGAAATATGGATGCAGCCATGTGTCAGACTGACCTTGCTGAAGCGCGGCGAGCAGGAGGAGAACTGTCTTATCTCTACTGGCTCATCGTCGTTGGTGTCGTCCTCGTCATAGGAGTTGATGTGCTGGTAACGCTCTGACCGCGCTAAAACATAGGGAGCATTAGATGATGGTGAGAGATAGAGAGATGGCGATCAAGGGCAGACTAAGAAGCAAGTGTGAGTGTCCTCACTGTCGAAATAGCTGGTGTCCTCCTCAGACTCTAGATGAGGGATAAACTCGGCCTTCTGTCGGAGTAAACCATTCCAGTCCAATCCCGAGAAAAACGAGTGTTGCTTCACTTCAAACGCTCCACCTGTTTACAAGAGTAAACAGAAGAACATTTATAGACAAACAGATGAACACGCAATCCTGGCAAGTCAAGGTGTTGTGGCCATGCATTGTGGTGCAAAAGCTTTTGTTTTTTCCAGGACTATCCTAATATGACAGAATGTTCAAGCAATGGTTTTTCATACAGTTGAAAAATAAACACAGGGACTGGGGTTGTAAATAGTTAATCGTTACTTTAGTCTTCTAGTGTGGTACAAAGTTTTGCATGGATTCAAATATGGAGTCATGGCAAGTCTGAAAATATTCAAACTAGTGCTGTCAAAGGATTAATCGTGATTAATCACATCCAAAATAAAAGTTTTTGTTCGCATAATATAATGCATAATATATTTATTACATAATATATTTATTATGTATATATAAAGACACACACATACAGTATACATTTAAAAAATATTTACATGTCTGTATTTATATTCATATAATTTATATTATAAATAAATGTATTTAATATATAAACATAATTTTTTTAATGAACTATATACATGCATGTGTGTGTATTTATTTAGATGTAAATAATAAATATACACAACAGACACATATATTATGTAAACAAAACTTTTATTTTGGATGCGATTAATTGCGATTAATCGTTTGACAGCACTAATACAAACACAAATTAGACTTAAGAACTATTGTGAAGTTACATTAAAATAAAGGTTGTTTTTGGAGCTTGACAACTTCCATTTCCATTTATTTCAATTGTATAGAAAACATCAAATTATGTGACAGAAACCCTCATGGAACAACATGAGACTGAGTACATAATTATTTTGAGTATGAGTATTTTTATGAGTACTAAACAACAATATACACAAGTTTTTTTTTAAGAAAATGTAAAAATATAATATACTTTTCTTTAGGTGCATTTAACTGATCAAAAGTGACACTAAAACATTTTCTAATGTTTCAAACGATTTCTATTTCAAATAAATGTGGTTCTTTGTATTTATTGAAGTATTCTCAAAAAATGTCACAGTTTCCTCAAAAACATTAAGAAGCACAAATGTTTGCAACCTTAGAAGTAAGAAATATTTATTGAGCAGCAAATCAAGACAGGAATTCATTATGTTTTAAAATACATTCAATTTCATAATCTTACTGTTTTTACTGCATTTTTGATCTAATAAATCTAATAAATTCATTAAAAAAATCTTACTGATTCAACTCTTTTGAACAATAATGCTAAAAACAAAAAAGAAACGCATGAAATTCTATAAAAAAGAAATGAAATGCACAGATGAATTGTTCACAATAAGATCAAGAATAGGTATTCATGTCAAAATGTCCAATCTGAGTTTATGTCATCTTGATTTATCGCATAAGAGTGTTAAACAGCTGGATGTGTACCTGTGCCCAGTCGCACTAGTGGGTTGGTTTGCAACAAAGCGGAAATCAGGCTCCGAGCTTCACTAGGCAGCGCCTCGTCTCCCACAGGCCACTCAATATCATCTACACAAACACACACACACAGAGAAATCTGCAGGCAGCACTGAAGCTCTTCATCACATCACATTTGCGAAAAAAATGGAGCACTTTGCAAAAGGTTTCTGGCGAAGAAGAAAGTGTTTGCTTTTGCACTCATTAACGCCGCTGCTGCTAATATTAGCTCCGATGTGCTGGAACATGAAGTGCGAGCAGGATCCAGACTCACCTGTGATCACCTGACCAAACAGCTCTTCAGGCGTGTCTCCGAAGAACGGCACGCAACCCACTAGGAATTCGTAGAGGATGATGCCCATGGCCCACCAGTCCACAGGTTTCCCATAGCCCTGCCTGAGAATGACCTCCGGGGCGATATACTCCGGTGTGCCACACACCTGACACACAGAGACAATCCCGTCCTGTTAACACCTGCTATGTGAACCGATCACAAAATGACTGGCCTGTTTCCTTACCTGTTTGTCCAGGAACTCCCTGGCGTCCTTCTCGATGTGTCCTTCGTAAAGGTTAGTGGTGAGATTCATGAGGCCCATCTTTGACAAGCCAAAATCCGTCAGCTTAATGTGGCCCATCGACGTGATCAGCAGACTGTGAAGAAGAACCACGAGAAAATAGATGACAAGATGAGATCATCTGTTTTACACCTAGTAATAGTTTCCCGAAGTAAAAATCCCATTATTTATTTATGACAATAACTTATAAACCATTAAAGACAGACCTATTGTGAATTATGGGTTGGTTAACAGATGAAAAATGTTTTTCTTGAAGTCATTAGTCTGCATTATTTTGACCTATTTTTAAAATAGTCAACCGCAGAATTCCTGGTGAAAACATACATTTTCTAGTGAAAACTAAATATACTAAAATGTATTTGCTTTTACTTCATGCTAAGTATTTTACAAACTATTTACATATTTATGTGCTTAGTAAAAAATACCCTGCAATTTTGTCCTTAATGCACTGTAATTGTGCTAAAGTCCAGCTAAAGAGATACTGAAGTATATTTGATTGTGCGAAAGTAACTATTGCAAGTACACTTCATCTACACTTCATCTGCCATTTAAAGACTGATATTATTCAAAGATCATACAATGCCTATTGATAGTGGCATTAAAATGCATTTTAGGATTAATATTAAGAAATGTTCTTTGTGCACAAGTAGCTCTCCAAATAAAGTTGAATTATAATTTTTATATCAGTTAGTCTTGAGTGATAGATATCTCAGTAAATATGTTAATAGATTTGAACTATACTTAATATGAAATGAATGCATTTGAAATATATCACTTTTTTAATGCATGAATCTGCAGAGAAATTTCCACTTGTTACTGAATTGCAACAAGCAAATTGTGGTAAAAGACGCTTTAGCACTGCCATACTCCATATAAACTGTTAAAGACAGACCTACCATAAGCTACAAACTTGTTAATCGATGGTACATGCTATGGTTGAACCCATTATTCCACATCGTTTCAACTTCTTTCTTTAATTAATCATGGTTAACGACTAGTGAAGAACTACATTACCCATGATTCTGCAGAGATATCTCCACCAATCAGAAGACTGAGACAAACAAATCCCATCCAATCCCATAAAGCATTATAAATGACCTGAGTCAGCTCTCAAACTAATTCAATATATATTACAAATAATGCAGGTTACGTAATCAGATTACTTTTTTCAAGTAACTAGTAAAGTAACACATTACTTTTTAACACGAAAATATCGGAGTTACTTTTTCAAATAAGTAACGCAATTTACTTTTTTTTCCAATTTATTGATTGACATCTCTCCTGTCCCCATGTTGAGAAAAATCTGTAACTGTAGTTCTAAAATAAATATGAATATGCATTAATTCATCTCACTCACAATAAAAACAAAACAAAACACAGATTCAGCATTCCTTAAAATTAATAAAAATAATGCAACTCAGAATATGACACAAACTTGCAATAATTAAATGTTAAAACAACACAAATATCTTTTATGTATTTAATCCCATTCTATAAACCAATGTCTTTGCTTCTGACCTTCGAAGATCCAGTTCAACCATATTAATATGCAAAAATTACTCTAGACAAACATTCGTGTGTCTTTTGTTATTGCTGAAGTGTGTTGAAATGTCTTCTTCTCTATTCTGTTGTACGGACGTAAATTTACTCTCCATTCAGCCTGAGGCGTATTTATTTATTTCACTTTTGGTGTGAAAAGGCTTTTATATCTGCCAAAACAAACTTTTTTTATTTTAAAAACAAACAAGCAAGCCCTGTCCAGATTTAAAAAGTAATGCAAAAGTAATGTAATGCATTACTTTCCATAAAAAGTAACTAAGTAACAGAATGAGTTACTTTTTTATTGAGTAACACAATATTGTAATGCATTACTTTTAAAAGTAACTTTCCCCAACAATGATGATTGTCCTGGGTTAAACACTCTTAAACAAAGAACATCTTTATACTTCTTGAAATGTGTAAAAGTTGCTTTTGCAGTATATTAATTTTTCTATATTGAACAGCATTGTGGATCAATATATGTGGTTTTCAAATGTACTTTATAAATACTTTTATAATCGTTGTTGTTGTACTGAGTCTTCTTTCAGTATTCTACTCGACAGATGACCTCCAGTCCAGCAGGGGGCGCTGACTTACTTGTCTGGTTTCAGGTCTCGGTGTACGATGCCATAATTATGAATGTACTCCAGCGCTAAAACTGTTTCAGCAAAGTACATCCGGGCCATTTCCACAGGAAGGGCTCCGATATTTTTCAGCAGGGTTGCACAGTCACCACCTAAACAAAAAATAATGTGGATCGAATTATAAAAACAACTGGCTGTACAATATGTCTAAAATCTGGGTTGTGTTTACAAATGATGTGTCTCATGCCTTACCCTCCACATACTCCATGACCATACACAGGTGACGGCGCGTCTCAAAAGAGCAGAACATGCTGACCACGAATGGGTTCTCGGCGAAGGTCAGGATGTCCCGCTCCACGAACGCCTGCTGGATCTGGTTCCGCAGGATCAGGTTTTGTTTGTTGATCTTCTTCATAGCAAAGCGCTGCCGCGTCTCTCTGTGTCTGACTAAATACACAGCTCTGCAATCCAAACAAGAGGGAGAGATCTGGTTAATCCATGTTTACACATTGGTTTTGCGTTATTTCATAGTAATTTGAGAGTGAATAGCAATATTCTCACCCATACGCTCCATTGCTGATGAGTTTGATAGTCTGGAAGTCTGATTCACAGGGCGCTTTGATGGCTTTGAGCTTCCCCTGAGAGAAAGCCAGATAAAAGATTCAGTGCATTGGGAATATATATATATACCGGAGTATAATTTCACTCCCTATGCCGTTTCAATTCTTCCGCTTTTAACCTGAAGTTTGTTTGGTCCTTCATTAACAATAAGTTTCCATGTTAAAGAGTGAGAAAATTGCAGGCTTATGTAACACATCCTGTTCTATTTTTTTCGGAACTTGTTTAATCTTAAATAACTAGTAAGTAAAAGTAGCACTTTTTTTTTTTGGTTATTACAAAACAATTTACACTTGATTATACTGATAAACTCACTTCAGCCGAGTCGTCCGTCTCCGGCGTGTGGGGTCCCTCGCTGTCATAACTCTCCAAATTCACCATTTCTGCATGCAAGGATCATGTTTGCTTAATACATTTTTACTATGCAATAAACATGCACTGCCGTTAAATTAAATAAATGCATTGTTTGAGACTTTGACAAGTACAATTAATAGCCAATTAAGTTTTGAATAACATAAAATGAAATCAATTATATACATGTATATGCATATACTAATAATAATAAAATATCCCACCGTTTAAAAAGTTTGTGGTCAGTAAGATTTCAAATTTTCATCAGAGAAGTATCTTATTCTCAAGGCTGCATTTATTTGATAAAAAATACAATAAAAACAGTAAAATTGTGAAATATTATTACAATTTAAAATAACTATTTTCCATTTGAATATATTTTAAAATGTAATTTATTTCTGTGATGCAATGCTGAATTTGTAGCATCACGACGATCCTTCAGCAATAGCTCTAACATGCAGATTTGCTGCTCAAGAAACATTTCTGATTATTAGCAATGCATTAAAAAAATGATGTAAACCGTGAAATATTTTATGAGGATTCTTTTATGAATAGAAAGTTCAGGAGAACTTAAAACAGAACACTTTTTTTTTTTACAAACATCTTTACTTTTGATCAATGCATCCTTGCTGAATAAATGTATTAATTTCCTTCGAAAAAAGATTATTATCTAACATTCATAAATAATTAGCCATCTGCCTGTCTATGAGCAATTCAGCAGCATATTGCTAATCGAGTCTAAAAACAACACCTCGGGTCGCCACAGCAACCAGCCATTCTAGAGAGAAAAATGAAGCATCACTGATCTAAATAAAGACTGTGATATAATAAACAACACTCAGATAAACACAAACAAGCTCTAAAGCAGCAATTAAAATTGCACTTTCTTTGTCAGACTCTAGCTGAGTTCAGTAAACCGCCATATAGAAAATAACATCTTCAATGCATTAAAATGACCAAATATTATTACAATTTATATTAACAATTTTCTATTTGAATATATTATAACATGAAATGTATTCCCCTGAAACAAAGCTGAATTTCTTTGCACTGTCACTGTCACATGATCCTTCAGAAATCGGTCTAATATGCTGATTTGATGCACTAAACTGAACTGTAAAAATTATTGTTTTTCAAACACTACCCCAGTCTGCCATTGGTCAGTCAATGGGCTAGACTCAATGCTATTGGTTGAGCCAATGCTACTAATTAGGGCTGGTGAGATGCTGAGTAACATTGTTTATATATAGTGGATATGAACATAAAAACGTCTTACATATATCTTTAAATTAAGTTGGGATGGAACAGAAAACACACTCTTTTATCTTTAACTAAAAGACCAAGCAGCATTCAAAGATATTCAGAGTGCAAATTCTGCCTGAAAAGTGTTTTGTTGTGTTTACTTGTGCAGTGAGAGAGAGTAAGTGTATGTTTTCATAAAAAGCCCCATTACTCAGAGCGGGACGCTTACACATTTCCCTGCTTTCTTGGCAGGAATACAAACTTCCCACCGCCTGTGCGCCCCACCTTAACCTGCTCCATAATCTCAACAATGTCTCTCAGCATGACCTACATTTCTCTGGCTCTCTCTGGCTGCTGCTACACTCTTTCCCTTCAGAGACAAACACGCTCGCTGTATGAGGATGTTCTCTCTCACCTTCCAGAGGGTCTCTGGTCAGGCCGAGCTGGCTGATGATGTATCGCGGGATGTCTGCTTTCATTAGCTGGCCCTCTTTAGCATGGTCTTCTGCTGCCTCCAGCAGGTGGTAGAACTCTTCAGGGTTAAACTCCTGAAAAAACACACAAATAATGTTGCTTTTTGGTCAGTTGCTACCTTCTGCAGTCAGATACATGCCTGTTTAAAAGACTGGGGTTTGTAGAATTCTTAATATTTCTGAAAGAAGCCTCTTATTATAAAAAATTATAAAAATTTAAAGTAACGTTCTTTTATTTGAATACATTTTCAAATGTATTTTATTCCTGTGATGCAAAGCTGGATTTTCAGCATCATTACTGCAGACTTCAGTGTCACATGATGCTTCAGAAATCGTTAAAATATGCTGATTTGTTATATATAATATTTCTGATTATTATTAATGTTGAAAGCAGCTGCTGCTTCATATTTTTGTGGAAACTGTGATACACTATTTAGGTATTCAGATAAAATAGTAGTAACACTTTACAATAAGGTTCCATCTGTTAACATTAGTTTACATGAGTTAACATACTTAATAATTCTTGAATTTTAGATTTCACCATTTACTAATACATTATTCAAATAAAAATTATATCTTGATGTTTAATTAACATGAACTAAAACGAACCATTAATATATTATTAATAATATACAATTGCTCATTGTTAGTTAATGCTAGTTAATGCATTAAGTTATGTTCACGAGGGATGGTAAGATTCACCGATTCACATTGATGCATCAACATAAAAGTTAATGATATGATGCATCGATTTAAAAGAAGTGTGCATTGGATACAAGTTGCTATTTTCGTATCACGATGCATCGTTTCTAACATATTTGCATTGGTAAGAACCGATTTATTTATATATAATTATTATTAGTAGATGCACTACACTTTTAATATTTAGAAAGTGTCGAATAAGCTTTTATCACCACTGCTGCTACATGAATATGACATATCACAACACTATGAAGACTGAGGTGTTAGAGGTCAGTTTATTTATGATCTGCTGTCTGTCTGAACCGAAAGAAGTAAAAGCTAACTATCTGTACTATAATGAAATGCACAGCATAATTTTTTCCATTGCAACGCATTGCATTGAATCACATTGTGTTGAATCGAAATCGGACTGCATTGCATCGTAATAGGGATGAATCGTATCGTATTACATCGGTAGCTGCTTCATATGTATCTTTAATGTATCGTATCGCTGGCTCTGCATCGACATGCGTATCGCATCAGCCTCAGTTATGGAGATGCACATCCCTAATGCTCACTGACGGGACTTTATTGTAAAGTTTTACCAAATTAATTTTATAAACCGGATAGTTCCGGTCCTTGATTCTGATTGGCTGAGCCACGTTCAAAGCTTGTAAATGACTCTACAAACACACACCTTTGTTTACATTTGTATGATGCTCGTCAACCACTTTGTTGCAACCACAACTGATTCTGAGGAACTACATTGTTTGGTGGAAGAATACTGTTTATATTAATATCGTCACACTTTATTTGCCCCGTTTTATTTTGTGAAACCTTACTACGTATATAGAATAATGGTTTTATGAAAGCAATAAGCCTTAACTCAGTATTTCACGTCCACATGTGTCTTCATCCGGTGATCCATAATATTTACTTATCCACTGATCCGTATTTCCAGTGATTGCACAGCTGGACACATTTTCAGGTTCCTTTGTGTTTGATAAAACCAGTCGAGGGGTTTGTTACACTCAAGTCTTTCAGCACATTGTACTTTCTTCGCCTGACCCCTGGTGACCCCATCAGCCAGTTGCCATGGCAACCGCACAACGTAGGCTGAAGAAGCGACTAAAACCCAGCGACCGGCAGATCAAGTCAAGTGTGTGTGTGTGTGTGTGTGTGTGTGGAGATTCTCACCAGACATTCAAGCAGTCGAGCAGGGCGGGAGATGATGATGAAGAGTTTCTTCACCAGCTCTGTGATGAAGGTCAGCTCCGAGCTCTCTGATCGCTCATAAGCCTGACAAGACAACACAAGATCATTAAATAAAAACAAAAAAAAATTTCTTTAAGACACTTCTGACCACTGAAACCTCTGAAAGAACTTATTATGGAAAATTAAAACGGCCAGTCAATAAAGAGTTTGAATTTATGTTTCTAAGAATGCTTGAAATGACTTCTGTAGACAAATATAAATCTTTATCAAATCTGAAACTCACAGAAAAGATGTGATAATGGACGTAGAGTATAGAGGGCCATATAACTCCAAATTAAATAATTAAATAAATATTTAAATCAATCTTTAAATACATAATTAAATACTTAGTAAATCTTTATTCAAATTCTAAACAAATTCATTATAATTAGCATTAATAAGCATTATTATTTTCTATCATCACCTTTGTATTTATTTTTTTATGCAAGTACAAGCATGTGATTTTATTTTATTTTTTTCAATTACAGGGTTACAGCTGTCAAGTCATCAATATTTTTTTTATTAAAATATTAATATATTTTTTTTTTTATTAAAATACGTATTAACATATTTAATTATTTACATAAATAAATAAAAAAATTGGCTCTGCATTGTCTGATGATTTGGAATTAAAACTAAATTATATATTGTAGAAAAACTGTTGAAAAACTGTTGAGGAAAAATTGAAAATAATTTTAACTGAAAAATATTTGAACATTTAACGTTACCAAAAAAGAAAAAATCTGGAAATATCTGCTATTTTAACAAACACACACACACACACACAAATTATCCTTTAACTGGATATTAACTATCTAATTTGTTTAAGCAAACAAACATTGAGCTAATAAAATATTATGTAACTAATAAAACTATTTAATATCCAGTCAATTAAAGTGAGACATGAATTCATATTAGCTGAAACACACATACTCATATCCAGCCCACACATATGCTCACTTCGTGCAGCAGCTTCTCCAGGTTTTCCTGCAGCTCGTAGAAGTAGACGGTGGTGATGACGCCTTCACGAGATTTGTTCAGGCAGTTTCGGGACAGCTCGGCGATCTGGTGGTGGATGAAGCTGAGGACCCCGTCGGCCAGCGGAAGCACGTTCTCAGGCGAAAACGACTCGATGAACTCAGCCAAGCGCTCCTCCATCTGAGCCGTGGCCTGAAGGTAACGGATAGAAGGCGTTTAAATAACATCTCCAACAACAGGGCATATATATATAGTTCAAAATGAACACTTCCCAGAAAAATAATGCAACAATGCAATCACAATGATATTATATCGGATGCAATCTAATTTTATTCTGAAGTGTTTGTGTTTTGCTAACCTTAGGGAACCGCTCCTTGTAAACATGGTTCATAATAACAATCTCATTATCATAACAGGAAGGTGATCGTCCTGGACTGCAGAGAGAAACAGAGACGGGACAGTAACAGTGACATAAATTGCATAAATTGGTATAGTTGTGCGTCGTGTGTGCTTGTGCACCTCAGACTCCGTGAGCGCGGCCGCACATGCGGTGATCTCCGGCCGTCGTCATCAGTGATGCTCTCGGTGCTGCCGAAGTGTTTGGACAGGAAGTGCAGCTCGTCCAGTGTGGGCTGGAACGGCAACTGATGCAGCCGCTCCTGAGACGAGCTGGAAGACTAAAGAGACAACACAACTGAGTGAGAAATTACATTATACAGGACACACATGTCTATACTTTACATAGGACCTAAAATCTCTCACAATGTTTCCACTCCATTTGAAAAGAACAATATTTGCACAAATAAACCATTGACAGATTGATTTAGTGTTTATTTGACACTAAAAACCACATCTTGATACATACAATTTCTGACTTAAACAGAAATAAAAAGATGTCTACTAGAAATATATACTTTTATTTAGGATTCACAGCTGTGGTTTTATATTTATGAAAAAACGTAGAAAATCTGATAATAAAAAATCAGGCATTATCCTGAACAATGTCAATTAATTAATCAATCAATCAATCAATCAATCAATCAATCAATCTGACAGTGTTGATTAATGCTATTTTATTAGTAAAAACGATTCTAGTTGATGGTGTGCATTTTTAATTATAGTTAGAGATTTAGTTTATATAATAATAATTTAATTTAATATATATATATATATAAAATTAAATTATTATTATTATATAAATATATATATATATATATATATATATATATATATATATGTCTATATAGTTATAGAATTTTCTTCATTTAGTTTTACTCCTTGTAATACTATAGGATTTTAGAACTTGTTAAACAAAATGAAAATTAGAAATGTTGCCTCGGTGAATAGCGGAAATAAAATACTGTATGTGTAATTGTTTATATTTATGATTTGTATATTTTGTATAAGTTATTATTAAAATTAATTACATATATGCATATATTATTATTTATGCAAAATGTTTTATCAAACATTTGAATGCATCATTTAATGTTTAATGTTGCTTTTTATGTACATTTTTGTATTTTATTTCACATACGTTTTTATTTTTAAGTGTTTTTAGTTTTAGCTAATGATAATAATACTGGTGTTGTAATAAAATGATTTTGTAAGAAACACATTTTGTAAGAAATTGCTAATATATTGACATCTTTTTATAGAGCTATGTTCAATTTTCAGTTTTTTACTTCTTGCATTCAATATAGCCTATTTTGTAACATGTCTTCAGAATCATAGCTTTCGTCATTTCATGAATATACAGCATGCTTGAATATACAGAGCCAAAGCCATTTTACGAGGTTTATAATGCGCTTGATCTGTCTAACTCCATTTATTTGTGTATGCTCCACTTGTCTTGTGCAGTAAATCCAGGATAGACTTATAAAGATAAGATTACCAGCCAAAACGAGTGGAGTGAACTGTAAATGAAACACAGACCTGCGGTAATGATTTTCCCTCCTACTCGATGTTACCCTGTGTTAATGAGTGAATGAGTTTGGCTTTAATTGCAAATATATGTCACTCTAGAGTCAATAAAAGGCCAAAACCAACTTGAATTTATGAGAAAAAAAACAGCTGGACCCAAGAACACTTTCTAAGAAGCACCAGTTAAACCATTATTTCAACTATGAAAATCATTTGATCCCCAAACACTGTATTGGTATTATCAAAAACACCAACTGAAGAGCTCAAACAGTCGTCAAATGGTTGAATGAACACAAACTTGTTTTCTGCATTGCCACGGATGGAATAGAACATGAAATGAATTTCAGTAGCGACTGTTTCGGTAGTGACAATTCTAAGGGATAACACCCCCCCCCCCCCAAAAAAAAACCTAGGATGTCACTACCGAAATGCCACCAAATGTTTCAGTAGTGACAATTCTATGGGACAACACCCCCCTCCCCAAAAAAACCTAAGATGTCACTACCGAAATGCCACTAAATGTTTCGGTAGTGACTGTTTCGGTAGTGACAATTTTAGATACTTTTGAACCTAGCTCAAAGATGCTAATCAGCACATGGTTAGCTAGCACAGTTGGTATTCATTTAAAAGCTAAATGTTATGGAAAAACTACCAAAATATGGGCTTAAGGTGTTTGGTAGCTACGTTCCTTAAAGCTATATTATGATTTTATAAATATTAAGCTTACTAATATTTGAATTGTTATTGTGTGTTTCCATAGATAATAGAAATATCTTAATAAACACCTAAGATTTTATTACTTAAATGCTTTTTAAATGTGCTTTTTGGTTGTGAGACGACAGTCTGCATCAATTCTGTAGAATGGCATATACTGTATATACATATATGTATGTATTATATATTATATATCTATGTATTATATATAATGCAGAACACAAGCATTTTTTACCAGCAGCTTCACATTTCTGAGCATACTATGTATATATATATATATATAGTGGCTATTTAGTCAAGAGTATAAATGCAGCAGCACTCTCTGGGTGAGTTTGTCCTGTACCGTTGAGCTGGGTGTGTTGGTCCCATATCCAGACGAGGGAAGAGAGGCCAGAGACCAGCGTCTGCCATCAGCCCTGAGGAGGGAGACCAAACGGTTCCTTATACATAAATGTAACAGATTTTGCACAGTATAACCATAGTTTATCAGAGTTTATCTTAAGAGAAAAACAAATATTGTTAATTCCAACAAAATGTTTAAAAGCTAAAGTTCAGCTAAATGTTTCATATAAAGCAAATTTAAAATGTAGGCATGTTCAGTATGAGTCTGTTGATGAAAGAAAAATTAATACTAAATATTTTAATGCAAGTATGCATTAAATTGATTAAAAATGAAAGTAAAGACCATGGTAGGAAAGATTTCTATTTTAAATTAATTCATTTTTTTTCACTTTCTATTCATCAAAAAATCCTGAAAAAGTCACATTTTACACAAATATATTTATATTTACTGTTTTCAACATTGCTAATAATCAGAAATGTTTCTTGAGCAGTAAATCAGTGTATCAGAGTGATTTCTGAAGAATCATGTGACACTGAAGACTGGAGGAATGATGCAGAAAATTCAGTTTTGCATCACAGGAATATATTACATTTAAAAAAAATATTCAAATAGAAAACAGTTATTTTAAATTAAAATAATATTTCACAATTTTACAGCTTTTACTCTATTTTTAATTAAATAAATGCAGCTTAGATGAGCATAACAGACTTATATAATACAACATTTAAAAAATATATTTCTTTCTGTTTATAAACTAAAGGTAAAGTGTGTAATGTCAGTGCCAATAGCAAACAGAAACGGCAGGGCTTCCCGTCTGGCTGTTTGAAACTCATATGTTGGATGTTTCTTGTGTAAAACATTAAATGTGAGCGAGTAACATGCAGTTTTTGCAGTTCTTTGTGGGCAGAGTTTATAAGTCCGTTTCATGTGGCGCCATTCTTGTGAGGTTACTAGGCAACCGTCGCATTTCTGCAGTGTTTAGTGTGTATTTCTGTGCGGGCAGCGTTCCCTGTGGGGTCATTAAAACTGTCATCCCACCACATTAGAAGAAAGCAGAACCAGTGCGCTCAGAACCAAAGCTTCCTCATAATGAAAAGAGCATCTCAGCAGGGATGACCCCAATGAGCCCGGCCCATTTGTTGATGGTGTGCATGCACAAACATTTGTTGTGATGTATCGCCGCTCTGGGCTGGATTGCGTCTTCTTTGTAAAGCACTATATTTCATGCTCCTGTGTTTGCTGCGAGCAGCTGCTCTGTGCTTTGGACAGGATTGATGACACATGCTGTGCAACCATTTCGCTGCACCAGATTTATACTGGCTAAATCCAATATCAGCCCTCGCAGGACAGGGCCGCGTCAGACGGGAAAGAGTGCGGATCAATCGTCTGTCTCTCGTCCCTCAATCTTGTCTTTCAGACAAACGGCTGTTGTGCGCTGGGGAAGGATGATGCTGAGATGTGTGTGTGTGTGTGTGTGTGTGTGTGTGTGCCGTCTGGAGAATCTCCTTCCTTACAGACACATTTGACTTCCCCAAACCTCTGAACCAGAGCAAAAGCAGACTTGATCTTTACAATGAAATGAAACTCTGACCTAAATTAACAGCTTTATTAAAGAAATTATTATAATAAAATATTATGCCAATTATTTGTATGATAAGAATGAATGGATAAAAAAACAAAAAAAACTTTATTTAGATAATTAAAATATATTTTAAGATTTTTAATATATATATTTTTAACATTTTTCAGACTTTTACCATTCCGATATTTCGGATCAATAAGATTTCTTCATCTTTTTTTTATTTTACTTTTATTGATCAAGAACAAATCAAATTAAACAAAATTGACAGTATAATAATAATATTATTATGCCAATTATTTTTATTATAAGAACGAATGAATAAATAAATACAAAAAAAAAAAAGATAAACAAATAAAAAATATTTTTAATAAAATCTAAATATATTTTAAGTTTAATTTTCATAATGTACACAACCACTCAAACATCAGATTTATTTATTTTTTAATTGATACTTTTTATCCAGCAAGGGCAATCAAATTAATCAAAATTTAACGTAAGGACTTTTATATTTCAAATAAATGCTGTTTATGTGAACTTTCTTCTCATCAACGGAAAATATGATGGTTTCTACAAAAAAAATGATGTTTCAACATCAATAATATTAAGTTGTTTCCTGAGCAGCAAATCAGTATATTATATTAATGATGCTGAAAACTCACCTATGTATCACGGTAACCAATTACATTTTAAAATATATTCAAATAGAAAATTTGTAATATAATATTTCTGTTCAAATAAATGCAGCCTTAGAGTGAACATAAGAGACAAGAGCAAGGAGTTGTGCATTGCTTGGTCAAAAAACACAAAGAGAAAATAGCAACTTTTAGCTAAAAGCACTTGTGAGGAAAAAAAGTCTATTGATTTTGAGCTCTGCTCTGGATGTTTTGAGATCGCTTTTATTGTTGAACAGAATCGCTCTGTTTCAGTGAAACCTAGATGGACTGGGGAAAATGTGCCGTTTCAGTCACACAAACTCATTTTGTTCTTCAAATCTGATCTTTAGGACTGGCTGTCCACGAGGGATCAGATCTGATCTGTTTGTTGTGTCCATCATGAGATTTCAGTTTGGTACTAAACTCATGAAGCCTCACCAAATAAAGAGACGGCTGTACTACTATTACTAAAAAGAGGAGAGACGGGCATGCTAAAAACATCATAGGCCTAAAGGAACAAATGAAGAACAGCTTGTTGGTTGTTATTTACCTTCTGGACGATGCGAAAGAGAAATGGGCCGGTGCGCTGGGGGAGAAGGTCCTAGGACTGTCCAGCGGACTGCTTCCTGTGGGACAGACAGAGAGGACGTGTCTGGACAGTACCTCAGAGGTGCAGGTCATGTGATCAGTGAGGAGTGCTGTGCTCACCGATGTGTCCCGGCAGAGGAGAGTGAGGCCGGGGAAGAGTGGGAGACGTACTGGTCAAGATCAGGCTCTTTCGGTTACTGGTGCGACAGCTGAAAACCAAACAAACTCAAATCACACATTCAGGATGAGATCGTACAGGTCGCTTGTGTCTTACTACCAAACACATGAAGACTGTGTAAGCTCAGGGAACTGCTGGGATGAAGTTAGTGAATACAGCGAGTGAGGCCGGACACAAGGGATGAAGGAGAAAGTGAAATGGCATGCTGCCACGGCAACAACATCTGCGCAGGGATTGGCTGCTCAAGACTTCATCACGTCCAATAAAACTCCCTGAGACACAGCTGTGGGTGACAGCTCGCTTAATGACATGATGCAATAATCAGAAAGGGTTTTTTGCATAGAGTGAACAACTTGCTCATTACACCTGATCTAAGTGAGTGTGTGTGTGTGTGTGTGTGTGAGTGATCTTCACAGTTTTCCCCTTTGCTCTCCTCCCGTCTGATCATGTTTTCTGTTTCTTGTTCTCTTGCTTTGCTTTCATCTGTTTCTTGTAGTTCCTCAGGCTGAATGTTGCCCTATAGATTCCCATCTACAAGTAAGTGTGTGTGTGTGTGTGTGTGTGTAACAGAAGAACGCTAAAAATATGCACAAACACAAGATGACTTTCAGCCCTGGAATCAAAGGAAATAAATGTGAAATATAATTTTACTTGGGAAAAAAAAGTGTTTTTCAAATGTTTTTTCTCACTCAATAAACAAATTAAATGCTGGAAATTGTAGTTTGCAACATAATCTATTAGATTACACATATTTGTTCATTTATTTAGACTACCTTTAGATTACTTTTGACCTAAAAAAAAAATCGACACCATTCTTTATTAACGTCAGTAAGTGTATTAAAAATCACATTACTCCAGAGTTTCCCAAACTGGGGGTTGTGGATAAACTGCAGGGGGTCTGTGAGTTGATAAAATAAAAAATAAATACATTTTAAAAAATGGTTAAATTAAACTAATAAATTCATTTGAAAATAAAAACAACAAAACAACATAAATGTAAATAAAAACTTATATAAGAAACTAAGAATAATTTGGGTGAATAAATAAATTATGAATAATTTATTGCCATTGTGTGAATATGTAATGTGATCAAAAAAAGTAACTGTCTGAAGTCTATTTAAATATCACACACAGTGTTTGAAGCTTACGTAACACCTTGCATTTACATTTCTCTCATTAAGGAAGTCTGTGTATAATGAAGTGCATAGATCTAGGTGTTTTCCTCTCATAATTCAGTTTAATACTGTGGCTACTCCACTGTTTCTGCAACATTAAACTATGCACAGCTTCAGCATTCAAGTGAAGTCTAATTCTCACAAAATCCCACAATTAAATGCTCAGTATCCACTTCAAAAAGATCATATCTTAAGAAAATAGGACAGAACAGAGGTGGAACTACAAATACACATCTGAAAATCGCAGAAGTTGTCAGTCCGAATGCGATTCTCTCCTCGGCTTCTTTCTTATCATGAAGAGCCTAACGCACGATGACAAGAAATCACACTGTAGCGGGACAGATAGAGCGTGTGCACTGTGAAATATTGAACAGAAGTGCATTAGCATCAGACTGCAGGAAGCAGTGAGTAATGAGCCCAGCGGAGATAAAACAGCTAACTGTCCTCCGCCTTTCTTCTCAAACTCAATTTTAATGAACAGTTTATTGTTTAGTTATGATGATAACTCATAATGTTACTGTTTCGTCCCAAACTAATAAATGCATTCAAAAAATTCAGAAACAAAATATTTCCATCTCTTTGCCTCTTTGTAATTAAAATTAGTTATTAAAACAAAGATTGGAATTGCTTTAACAGTAATTATTTTATTGAGTTTTCTTCTTTATTACTACTGTTTTGCCCCAAATGTGATTAAATAAAAAGCATGTGAAAAATAAAAAACGAAATACTTTCTTCTCTTTACCTCTTTGTAATTAGAATTAATTATTTATATATAAAAAAATGTGTTTGTGATTGTTTTCAGTTATTATTTTATTGAGTTTTCTTCTTTATTACTGTTTGGTTATTCTTTCAATCTCTTTGGATTTAGAATAAGTTCTTAATTCTTAAATAAAAAAATATTTTTAATAAATAGTTAAATAGTAAAATGTTTTGACTATATTTCTTCTTTCCTAAATTAAATTTTTATTATAGGATGTTATTATAAATATATATGTATATATATATACTCCTTTATTTATACAGTATGTAAAATAAATATATATATATTTAAATTAAATTAAAATTAAATGTATGCATTTAGCAGACGCTTTTATCCAAAGAGACTTACAGTGCATTCAGGCTATCAATTTTTAAATATCATGTGTTCCCGGGGAATCGAACCCCTCAACCTATTTATTTTACACTATTTTTTGTAATTTTCTTATTTTTAATTAAGTCATGTTATAGAGTAACCCCCCCCCCCCCCATTAAATTCCCAAATTTTCTCTTGTTCTGAATTTGTGTCTCTTCCTTTGCCTGTCTTTCTCTGTCTTTGGTCCACATCTCGACTGCTATTATCTCTCTCTTTCAGTGATTCTTGATGAGGTTATTATGTCTGGTTGAGAAATGGCTTTTCTAATCACTCGCGCTCTTTACAAGAGAAATGAACACTGTGTCATGTGCAGTGAATTTCACTTTATATCATTTACTGAAATATGAGAACGGCCTTCCTGCTGTTTTCTGCACATTAATGCCAATGAAAACAATAAGGAAACGTCTGTTTATACACTGAGATCATCTAGAATATTCAACAAAGAAAATTAGTATATTGTAATGATTTGTATGTTTTGGTTTTAATTTGTTTCTGTTTTTTGTTATATGCTCATGTTGTCTTTTTATATTTCTGTTTAGCTTTCATTTATTTTGATTTCAGTTATTTTAGTACTTTAAGAAGGGAGGACTGGATGTCTGGATGGATATGGTGCAGTATGTCTTTCATATAGCTGTAGACAGGAAGTGTCTTATAGACAGGAAACACTCATATCTCTAAAACACAAAGCATGACTGACAGGCGGATCTTATATCCCCAGTTTCTCTGCTTTTTTTGCGGGTAACAAAATAGTCTGGAGAGGAAATGTGTTCGTCTAGGTGCATATGCTTGATCTGTGCTGGATCTTACTTCCAGCCGAAGAGGGCAATAAATCACAAACACCTCTGACAGCACACACACACACACACACACACTCGGCCACCCGTGGAGAAAACACTGGCGCCTGATGCTCTTCTGATTCTGCCAATCACGACTGCATTATACAGCGCCAAAAATAACACACACACACACACACACATCTGCCACAATAACACTGACATTCAGCAACACTGAGCCATTTAGCCACCTCTCTTTCATTAACTCCCCTCAGTGCTTCTCTGGAAACAAACACAGGTTTTGTCAGTGTTTGTGAAGCGCTTCAATAGCAGAGGAACGTCTGATTTATCCTTTACGGCCATCAGGAGCCGTTGTTGGGTTTTAATACTCAGTTCATCAGGAAAAGTTCATCTGAATGCTTGAATTTCCTTTGGTTTTGATGTAAATGTCAATGCTGGTGATTCCTTTGTGTCGGATTTAAAGGATTGTGATTGCACCGACCGAAGCAGAGATCTGACCAAGACCCGTGACGTCTGTTCCTCTACTTCTATATTCAGGGATTGAGAGAGAAAAACGTCACCCGAAAACGTTCCTCTACTAAAAGAAGAGGAAGAATAGCGGATGGAAGAATGAACACAAAAAATATGCAATTTGAGACACCTTCAAAAGGCACAAACAAACAAAAGAAAGTGCTAATTTTCCCGTCGGAAATCGGTCATCACAAGGTCAGAGGTTAAATCAATGGTTCCCATGGAGATTGACCCAGACAGCCTCAGACTCTAAAAGGACACACTCATATAAAGACTAATAATCTCCCATTGGATTACAACACGACTAATACACTGAAGCTGTTTGACGACACACAGCAGGGAGATTGACTTATTGAACACAACTCACACACACAGCGCTTGCTTGCTCTACAGGAGACTGAAGCTGAGAGAGTTACTGCACACCTGTTACATGTCTCATCTTCACGTGCCTCTAGAGCCGTCTCTGATGCTTCATCATCTGCTGCTCCTGCTGTAGAGAGCAACACCACGAGTCACTAACATATGCTGAGTTTGGATACAGATGTGCGGCGTCCCACTGAGCCCTGTGTCACCAAACAGTGGGTCACTAAAATAAGATAGCTTTCAAAAAAATGTCTCAAGTGCAAGGTATGTAATGATAAAAGCAGGTCTGCATGAGATAAGAAATGAAATAAAATAGTTCCACCAATGGTTATACACTCACCAACTTTATTATATATACTATATACACACACACACATATATGCATCCCAAGATTTGATGTATATGGAGTAGAAATTCAATTCATAATGCACAGGGTGTGGTGATGTAAGGTCACATGACCTCTGGTTGCTAGGCAATAGGATGAGGGTACTACAGCAGATACTGGTTTGCAGAAAGAGAAGAAAAGGCAGAAGGTGAAGAGAACAGACGAGTGTGCAGGTGAAGGGGTGAAAGAGAGGCTCAGAGGAGGTGAATGGGATAAATATAGACTCTTCCGGCAGTGTGAGAGAGCTAAGCTCACAGAGGACCTTCACTTCAGTCTCTGCTCATGATAGGTGGAGGGAAAGAAGGACAAAACGGAGAGATAAACAGGGAGACCGAATGTCCTGCTTTCACAAGGTGTGTGTCTCAGTGTCCAGACACATTTCACTTAAATCTAAATATGGCTCAGTTTCAGCAATATCTGGTGTCCTTGCAAATTAGAAAAGATGTTCCTACATTCAAATTAGAGATGTGCATTTCTAGGAAGTCCTGTCAAATTAGTCTATTAAAAATAAATACAATTAAATAAAATATAAAATTAAATTAAATAAATGTAAAACAGAACAGAATAAATGCATTTAAAAAAAAGAAATAATATAATATAATACCTTAAATACAATAATACATACAAATAAAATATATAAATAGGATATAAATAGAAAAAAAGTCTATATTTTTAATAAAATAAAACAAAGCATCATAAGAAACTACAACAAAATAGAATTTGAAATAGAATTGGAAGCAAATAAAAAGCAAATAAATTAAAAATAAATATATACAATATATAAACATCTCAAATCTAGAATTTGAATAGAAAATTAATTGCGATATTTAAAAAAAATATTAAAATAAAGCAATAAAATATAAAGTGTTAAATAGAATAGAATAAAATACATGAAAGGGAAATACATACAAATACAATATGTATAAAAAAATAAATAGAAAAGGAAATGCAATATGTTAAATATAAATATAAATGTAAAATACAATAAAACAAAGCAATAAAATAAAGTGAAATTTAATAGAATAAACTACATTAAAAATATATATATAAATAAATATATAAATACAATATCTAAATAAATTGCAATATTTAATAATATTAATAATGGAACTTAAAATTAAAACATAAAAAATAAAACATAAAATTCTATCTGTTTTCTTTATATTATATTATTTAAAATCCCATGCTATGTGCACTGTGTTAACCTAACTGAGACTTGTTATAGCACTTATATAGCATTGCTCTTTTTGTTGTTTTTGATTGCTTCCACTGTCTTCATCTGTAAGTCGCTTTGGATAAAAGCGTCTGCTAAATGAATAAATGTAAATGTAATGTAAATGCAAAATAAATAACTGTTAACATAAAATAAATAACCATTGGTTGTAATTCTAAAGATCAAAGTTAGGGTCAAAGTTACAGTATATTCTCTCAACTGTACCTGATGCCTCTCTCATGCTATCAGAGCTTTGGCCAGGGCTGCGGTCAGTCATATGAAATGATTTGAAGACCTGTCTGTAACGTGCATGTGAAGCTGAACTTTGATGAGCTGGTCAAGTGTGTCTGATCAGAGATCTAAATCTTGCAGGAAATCTCCAGGAGAGGCTTTGCTTTAATCTAAAATGCTGTGATCTCCTGCATGCAGGCTAAAGCAGGTAATCTTTAAACCTCAGCCAACTGAGCATTAACGCCAGCTTCACATCTAAAAAAAAAGCACTGGCATACTGTTTGTTTCACTGGGATGCGGGTGAGATATCTACAGTTAATTCAGCATGCAAGCCGCATTTATTACCAAACATCTATTCACCTACATTAAGCTTACGGACAGACTTTAAATGTCAACTCAACTCAAGTTTATTTATCTGTTTGAACTGAAAAATATAGAACACAAAAGCACTACCAACAGCAGAGCTGATGATCTGAAATCAAACATCTGAAATAAAAACTAATGCTGATTAAACTCTTGATTGTGATCATTTGATTGTATACACGGTTATAATATAGCAATTGGAATTCTTAAAAAATGTAATAATATAAATGGTCAGAATGAATGAATGAATAAGTAAATAAATAAACATTAAGAATAAAATAAAACAAAACACAGAACACAACAAAGAGCGTTAAACAAAATACCACAAATATCGTTTCATTTAAAATATTTTCATCCAATTTCCTGAAGAAAAAAAAAACCTATATAGTTAAATACAGGTCCTTCTCAAAAAATTAGCATATTGTGATAAAAGTTCATTATTTTCCATAATGTAATGATAAAAATTTAACTTTCATTTATTTTAGATTTATTGCACACCAACTGAAATATTTCAG
Source organism: Carassius auratus (assembly GCF_003368295.1). Lineage (NCBI taxonomy): Eukaryota > Metazoa > Chordata > Actinopteri > Cypriniformes > Cyprinidae > Carassius > Carassius auratus. The sequence continues at coordinate 3,355,156 of NC_039268.1, forward strand.
GTCTTTTATTGTTTTAATACTGATGATTTTGGCATACAGCTCATGAAAACCCAAAATTCCTATCTCAAAAAATTAGCATATCATGAAAAGGTTCTCTAAACAAGCTATTAATCTAATCATCTGAATCAACTAATTAACTCTAAACACCTGCAAAAGATTCCTGAGGCTTTTAAAAACTCCCAGCCTGGTTCTTTACTCAAAACCGCAATCATGGGTAAGACTGCCGACCTGACTGCTGTCCAGAAGGCCATCATTGACACTCTCAAGTGAGAGGGTAAGACACAGAAAGACATTTCTGAACGAATAGGCTGTTCCCAGAGTGCTGTATCAAGGCACCTCGGTGGGAAGTCTGTGGGAAGGAAAAAGTGTGGCAAAAAACGCTGCACAACGAGAAGAGGTGACCGGACCCTGAGGAAGATTGTGGAGAAGGACCGATTCCAGACCTTGGGGGACCTGCGGAAGCAGTGGACTGAGTCTGGAGTAGAAACATCCAGAGCCACCGTGCACAGGCGTGTGCAGGAAATGGGCTACAGAGAAGCAGCACTGGACTGTTGCTCGGTGGTCCAAAGTACTTTTTTCGGATGAAAGCTAATTTTACATGTCATTCGGAAATCAAGGTGCCAGAGTCTGGAGGAAGACTGGGGAGAAGGAAATGCCAAAATGCCTGAAGTCCAGTGTCAAGTACCCACAGTCAGTGATGGTCTGGGGTGCCATGTCGGCTGCTGGTGTTGGTCCACTGTGTTTTATCAAAGGCAGGGTCAATGCAGCTAGTTATCAGGAGATTTTGGAGCACTTCATGCTTCCATCTGCTGAAAAGCTTTATGGAGATGAAGATTTCGTTTTTCAGCACGACCTGGCACCTGCTCACAGTGCCAAAACCACTGGTAAATGGTTTACTGACCATGGTATTACTGTGCTCAATTGGCCTGCCAACTCTCCTGACCTGAACCCCATAGAGAATCTGTGGGATATTGTGAAGAGAAAGTTGAGAGACGCCAGACCCAACTCTCTGGATGAGCTTAAGGCCGCTATCGAAGCATCCTGGGCCTCCATAACACCTCAGCAGTGCCACAGGCTGATTGCCTCCATGCCACGCCGCATTGAAGCAGTCATTTCTGCAAAAGGATTCCCGACCAAGTATTGAGTGCATAACTGAACATAATTATTTAAAGTTGACTTTTTTTGTATTAAAAACACTTTTCTTTTATTGGTTGGATGAAATATGCAATTTTTTTGAGATAGGAATTTTGGGTTTTCATGAGCTGTATGCCAAAATCATCAGTATTAAAACAATAAAAGACCTGAAATATTTCAGTTGGTGTGCAATGAATCTGAAATATAAGTTTAATTTTTATCATTACATTATGGAAAATAATGAACTTTATCACAATATGCTAATTTTTTGAGAAGGACCTGTATATTAAAATGACCACAAAATAAGATTGTATTCATATAGGCCTAGCTCACAGCAGATCTGGGATCTATTTTTTTTTTTTTTGATTAGTGTGGATGGGACAAATAAAATAAAATAATTTAGTGTTAACAATTATTAATAATTATTAAAGTTATATATTGCATGCCAAGTATTTCAAATATAGTAATAGTAATATTCCAACATGCAAAAAAATGAATATAACAGATAGACAGATAGAGATAGATAGATAGATAGATAGATAGATAGATAGATAGATAGATAGATAGATAGATAGATAGATAGATAGATAGATAGATAGATAGATAGATAGATAGATAAACAGACAGACAGACAGACAGACAGATAGATAGATAATCACAAACACAGTCTGAAAGCTTTAAAAACAGGCGTTTCACAGCAGAACAGGTTTCAGTCCTTGAAGAGTCTCTTTTTCTTGTTCTCCTTTGATACGTGTCGGCTGAGATCTCATGATCAGATGAAACACACAGTAATGAGTAATGAGGAAAGTGAAGTGCAGGGTGAAGAGAGAGGAACTCAGTTAACCCGTTCTCAAATATAGGCCAAGACATCTCCTCAGGCTCACACTTTCTGTTCTCTTCTCTCCTCTCCTCTCATTCATATTCCCTCTCCGTCTGTTTTCTTCCATAGAAGCATAGGAAGCTCAGAGCAGCCCAGAGGAGCACAAAGCACTGAACTCACAGAGACACAACTAAATATCAAAACACACTTTCCCCAAACAGCATCTGAACACAAATGTGAACACAAATGCTTCGAGCTACACTAATTTAATTCTGTGCGCAATCCCAAGCCTTTACTAGTGACGGTCCAGAGCTGTGATGCAAAAAAAAGTCTGGTTTAAAAAAGGAGAAATTAAAAAAAATGAATACAAAAAATTCAATTAAATTAAATATTTAAAAAATTGCTAAAACATTTACTAAAATATGATGAAACATTTCTCTCTGTAAACCAAATACCTCTAAAACTAAAATAAAATAGAAATAAAATAGCTGAATATGATAAAATATTTTGGGTTTATAATATACCTCTATAAATAAAATAAAATAAACACATCAACTAAAATATGATAAAATATTAACATTTATTTAAATACCTCTAAAACTGAAATAAAACGGAGAATAAAAAAAATAATCAAATAAAACTAAATACAATACAATTAAAATAAATAAAATGGCTAAAGCTCCTACTAAAATGTGATGAAATATAAATGAAAAAAAAAGAAATTGATGAAATATGGGAGATTTATATTCCTCTATACACTAAACTAAACACTTACATAAAAATGTCTAAATGCTATAAATTTATTTACTCAAAACACGGTGAGTTTTGAACGACCATTAATATTAATTTGCTCACAGAATAAAACAGTTGAAGTCCTTGTTCGGGTCAACGCATGTCATAGTGGAGCAACAGTTAAAAAGAAAATCAAAACATAAATAATAATACATCCGGTTCAGTGGGGTCTTCAGGTGCAATCAAACTCCACTGACAACAGAGCACCAGAAAAGCAGAATAAAAAACTACACCTGCAACCAGAAGTAAACTCATCTTTTTGCAGTGCTGTATAAAATAACTGAACTTTAACTATTTATAAGCCGTGGCTCACACACACACACACAAACACACACACACACACACACACAGCAGAATATGACTAATGTGAGCTCGACAGCATCAGTGCAGACAGAATGGAGCACCGTGGGGGACAGACAAAGATGAAGAGAGAGAGAGAGAGAGAGAGAGAGAGAGAGAGAGACGGTGAAAACACACACACACACACACACACACAGGTGTTCAAAGGCACTTTAATCTCTTCAGTCACACAACATCACACATATAAACACACAAACAGCATATGCACCAAACACTAACACATATAGTCGTTGCTGTTACTATATCTTCTCATGCCAAGCCAAACTAATGTGTGTACTGTATATGCTGCTGTATACATTCAATCAATCACAGCTTTACACAAGTGGTAAACCGATATGAGTTTTACAAAAATACAGAGAACAAAGTGATCAATGGCCAATATAATTAGTGTTAGGTCGATATATTGTGTGCTATACAGTAAGCAAGGCTGATTTAGCCTATATGTCAATAATGCACAATTTTGAGATTATCAGCTCTGTGTCTAATAACAGAAGTGTTTGCTTTTATTTATTTTCGTCTAATATACTTTATTCTTAGATATGATTTTTTTTATGATATAAGTCTCTCAGCAACGCTGCATTTGTCTGATGAAAAATAACAGCAATATTGTGAAATATTATTGCCATTTAAAAATAACAGATTTCTATTTGAATAGATTTAAAAACATAATCTCTGTTCTTTACCACTATTACTCTCCAGTGTCACATGATCCTTCAGAAATCATTCAAGTATGCCGATTTGCTGCTCTATTATTGGTGGTGTATAATTATTAATAATGATTCTTTTTATTATCAGTGTTTTGCCGCTTTATTTGTTTGCGGAAACCATATTTTTTTCCGGTTTCTTTAATTAATAGAATCCCAATCTTTATAAATGTTTTTACTGACACTTTTAATTTTTTTTTTTCATCAATTGAATGCATCTTTGCTGAGTTAAATTATTTCTTTGAAAAATCACACCAATTCTATCATGTGGCAGAAAATATTATTAATATAATAAAATAATATTTAATTTGAAATATATTTTTTATGCATTGTTATTAAAATAAATAATGCCAAAAAAATTATGTGACGTAAATGTTATTCCACCATTAGCAGGTGTGACAAAAAGTCAATTTAGCCAACACCGATAATCTGTAAATAAGGTCGTTAATCGGCCTGACCGATATATCGGTCTATCACTCCTTCAACAGAAAGACAAGGCCTCATGAGTTCACACGTGCAAACACACTTGCAAAACACAAGCTGTCATCCCTCCATGAACCGGGCCAAGAGACGATGACATCAGCCTCAACAATCACATCGCATCATCATCATCATCATCACCATCATCATCACCAAAAACAACAGAATCACCAATTCATCAGAACAATCAAACCAGAGCAGCACATTCTGATGAGTCACAATTGCAAGCAAGAGCCAAATAATTCTCTCTCTCTCTCGTTTACCTCTTGGTTCGGCGGAACATGTTGCTATCCAGGAGGACGGCCGGTTGGCAGGCGTACACACAGCGATGAGAGTGACAGCGGCAGCCGAGTGTGTCAACACACACTTAAACAACATTCACCGAGAACAGCCGACTACACAATGACACATCACGTCCTCCCTCACACATGCCCCGGGTTCGTCTGGGTGCGTGAGGCTGACTGACGGAGACAGAGAGAGAGAGAGAGAGAGAGAGAGAGAGAAGGTGGCTCTCAAGGGTAATGTGCCAAGCCAGGAAGTAAAGACAGAGAGAGAGAGAGAGGGCGAGGGAGGGAGGACTGAGGACTCATAGGAGGGCTGTCAGCATGTGTGTGGCCATTAAAAGCCTATCAGAGCTCAGGGCTCAGGACTGCGTCGCTGGTAATGGAAATCTGAATGACACATGGGAGGGATAAAAAACACAAAAAAAAGAGGAAAGGATTATGTTGATCTTGTTCATAAAATATAGCACTGGTTATTTGGACCCTTTAAACATGGACGCTCTGATCGGATTGTCCATTTTAGTGTTGCACAAGATATTCTTAACCTTTTAATGATATATTTTAATATGTATGTATCTGAATTGAAATGTCTTAAATAATAATACATAGATAATAACGATATTATTACAATTAAAATATGTGTTATTTGTTTGAATATGTTTTAAAATGTAACTTATTCCTGTGATGCATAGCTGAATTTTCAGCATCATTACTCCAGTCTTCAATGCTCTAATATGCTGATTTGCTACTCTGGTGTTATATCTTAATATTTATGTACTGTATCTGCACCGAAATGTGTATATATATATATATATATATATATATATATATATATATATATATATATATATTTTTTTTTTCAGAAAACTTAATTTTGACCAAATATAGTAAAATCAGGTAAAGACAGTAAAAATCAGATTAAATATAAGGACGATTTGTTTTGCACACCATTTAGAAAAGATCATTTTTTTTATAAATTACATTAAAATGTCATTAAAAATAAGTATAATAAGAAATAATAATGTGAAAATAAAATCATTATTTAGATTCTTCTTTAACATTTTTGATACAAGAAAAAATGCACAAAAATATAAAGATTTGTGAAAATATTTGAAAATATTTGAAATATTTGTTCCCTGGGATATTATATATTTATATTTATTTATTATATATAAACGTATTTATGCATGTATTTATTATAATAAAGATATATAAACAAAGAAGGAAATAATGTTTATTGTTTTATTTTACTGTATGTTGCTATTATTCCTTCAATAAAAATAAATACAAAAATAAAGATATATATAAAGTCCTGCACCAATTTATATAGTAAAAAAAAAATTCACATCCGTGTTGATTCAGTTCATGTGATTTAAATACAATAAGTTATCGGCATAATAGTGTGTCGATTCCTTATTTTATTTTAATAATACAAATGTGAATATATATTAATTTAAAAATAATATAAGACATTATTTAAAAATGTGTATTATAGTATATAACATGTGTGGACATTTTTTAAACAACATGCAAAATTAATCAGTGTGAATTGATTCATACAGAGTAAATTAATTTTCCAGTTCAAAGGCAATCTTCACCACCTAAGTTTAAATCATTATATTATTGGCTTCATATGCAGAGATCACACCACAGGGTTTTGGGGCGCTTATACTTAAATGCCTGCATTTGATTGGTCGATTTTATTGTGATGTGGCTACAGAGCCCCACCCATCTCTCTCTGTATGCCAGGCTATATAAGAACTGACATCATCTCTGTGCCCTAGATAGCTCACCACAATAAACCTTGTCTGAACCTTCGTATCACGTCATGTCACAGTTGGGAGGGTCTGTTGGGACTGGGAGGGCCGCCGTCTCCCAAAGCACACAGACTCAGCTGCACACAGGCCCAGACACACATTAAAAGCTGCTCATTTCAATAATAAATGATCTGGATGGTGGAAAGAGAGATGAAATATAGATGAGAGAGAGAGATGCAGAAGAGCTTTTAGGAGTTACCGGGTCAAATTCATAGAAGGGTCACAATGGAAAAGTCACACTAGGGCTGGACAACATACAATAACTTAAAAAAATATGGGATATATAAAGATGAAATGTAACAAATCATATTAAAATAAGGTTTAGATAGATAGACCGTATCCCGATTATAGCTGGAATGATTCAGCAGTCCTGGAAATGTCATATTGATCGTCTGCTGATTAATCTACTGTATCAGCCCAATCAAACAGCGTGGCCAGTACTGAGCATGAAAGACCCATCTGTTATTATCTGCCATTAGCTGCCTACAAAAACCCTTCCACTTTTCCTTGTCTCTTCACAAACCTCCCAAGAGAGCTCTATTTATACACATTTGAGCACCTGTATTGTGTGTGTCAGTCCAGTCGGTGGAGAGGCTCTTTATAGCAGGTATGTAAATGCTAATGGTGGTGGCAATGTCCACAATAGAGCCCATTACAAACAACAGCCATTCTGATCTGATCAGCATACAAAAAGCCAAAACTCTTACAGGAGCTAACAAAACCCACACACTCACACACTATTTGACACTAAATGTGTGAAATGGAAGTGTTGTGGTGCTATTCAAAGGCAATAAACAGGCACAAGATCACACAGACAAGTGTTAGAAATGCAGAGGAAACACATCCAGGGAGTCTCTCACGCCAGAGAAGGGTTCAGCACCAAGGCCAGCGCTTCATTCATTATCTGTACAGCTCAAACTCTACAGTACTGGCTCTCAACTGATTTTGCTTCAGATCAGGATTTCACATTGGACAGAAACACAGTACTTAAATGGCGTATTGTTTAAAAGTTATCAAAACATGTCCTTCAGATAAACTATTGAAGTGATTCATTCTTGAATTTCAAAGTTTCATGATTTTTGAAGCCAATAATTTACACACCGTGTATGCCAAAAACCATGGATACTCATGTGCAAGTTTCTAATCTATCATATTTTTTAGTTTATCCCTGCATCCCCGCATCGCTGCTTTAGTGTATCCCTGCATCCCCGCATTGCTGCTTTAGTGCATCGCTGCATCCCCGGATCGCTGTATTAGTGTATCGCTGCATCCCTGCATTGCTGCATTGGTGTATGGCTGCGTCCCTGCATCGCTGCATTAGTGTATGGCTTGCGTCCCTGCATCGCTGCATTAGTGTATCCCTGCATCCCCGCGTCGCTGCTTTAGTGCATCGCTGCATCCCCGGATTGCTGCTTTAGTGCATCGCTGCATCCCCAGATTGTTGCATTAGTGTATCGCTGCATTAGTGTATGGCTGCGTCCCTGCATCGTTGCATTAGTGTATGGCTTGCGTCCCTCCATCGCTGCATTAGTGTATGGCTTGCGTCCCTGCATCGCTGCATTAGTGTATGGCTTGCGTCCCTGCATCGCTGCATTAGTGTATGGCTGCGTCGCTGCATCGCTGCATTAGTGTATGGCTGCGTCCCTGCATCGCTGCATTAATGTATCGCTGCACTATTGTATTGCTGTATCTCTGCATCACTGAACTAGTGTATTGTTGTATCCCTTCATTGCTGCACTACTGTATTGCTAGATTCCTTCAAAGATATATTACTGAATTTCTGCACTACTGCACTAAAGTTATACTGCATTCTTGCATCACTGCACTAGTGTATTGTTACTTTCCTGCACTAAAATATTATTGTGGTCCTGCATTGCTGCACTAAGGTATTACTGTAACCTTGAATTACTGCACTAAAGCAAGTTTTACTGCGATCCTGCATTACTGCAGCAATGTATCACTGCATTCCTGCATTGTTGCACTGTTGTATCATTGTGTTCCTGCATTGATGAACTAAAGTATTCCTGCATTAGTGCACCACACACTGTTGCACTGAAGTATTATTGCATTCCAACTTCCTTTACATCTACAACAGGGCTATTCATATCTTGCCCTGGAGGGCCAATTCAGTGCAGAGTTTGGCTCCAACCTTGATCAAAGTCACCTGCCTGTGATTTTCTAATGATCCCAAAAACACTGATTAGCATGCTCAGGTGTGTTTGACTAGGATTGGAGCCAAACTCCGCCAAACCGCACTGGCCCTCCAGGGTAAGATTTGAATAGCCCTGATCTACAATATTGCCCTACCTCACAATAGCAGCAAAGTATTACTCTGTGACCCTGCATCTCTTGTGATGCTTGTGATTTTTTCTCAGTTTACACAATATCACCTTCAGTGATGTAAGACCAGTTTCAGATTTCCAACTTCAGCCTGTCACTTTCTTTCATCACATCAAGTAATTTCAATGTTGACAGGAATAGTGAAAAATTGACACAAAGTCTGAGGTTGTTCGTTTCAGACTGGGTTTGGGGAAAAGTGCTTTTATTCAGTAGCACATAAAACTAGGTCCCTGCAAACAACAAACAATAAAAAGTCTACAGACAACATTTGGACAGACAAATGCAGAATTAAATCAGGTAAAGTGGATTTGCTTCACTCACCCACTGCTCTTCCTGGGCAAGGGAAGATCCTTCTGGAAAAGAGAGATAGAAATGATAGACTGAGTGATTATATTACAGAGTGTAAAATGATACCATCAATAACTCCTCAATACCAGTTTGCTTCAGGACATAAATATCTTGATGAAACCAAACTGGAATAATCTTATGCCAGCTGTCATTCATTATGAACCATAATACTCTTCAGATCTCTAAGAGGGAGGACAGCACTTAGGGGAAAACAATCCCCAAAACATTAAACTGGCCAATTATACAAACAAGGTCACTGGAGAGAGCGAGGAAGAGCGAGCGTGCATGTTAGCTAGCGGGAAAGAGGCCATGCTGGAGCAAGTGATGATACACTAAGGGCTTCAGTCGGAGGGAAATGACTTCACCCACTGTGACTCACTTTGATGACATCGTGTGTGACAAGGACTTCCCTGCCAGCATGACTGGCGCCAATGAGCAACTAATGGAGGATTAAGTGGACAAACAGTCTGTGGCCACTGTGTGTGTGTGTGTGTGTGTCTGTTTGCTTCACTTGTCACTTCATGGACACTTTAATTTTTGAATTTAGAAACATAATGGTAAAAAAAGGATATGAGCCTTTGAGTCCTATAAGACTCTAAGAATTACAGCTAGCCCTTGTAAACATATAAAAGCAGTAACAAACAAGCATAATATAAAAAACAATAGCTGACAGAATGTATTTAGCATAGATTTATTTTGGTGTTGTTGTTAACTAAAACTGTCCTCATTAAGTGAAATAAGGTTGAAATTTAATTAAAATATAGATATTAGATTAAAAACAAGATAGATAGACACAGACAGACAAACAGGCAGATTTTATTTCTGTAATTTGTATTATTTTATATAGGAGAAAAGTGGATAATTCAGAGGTTGTCTATTACCATGAGAGGCATTTAGAGATATTTTCTAGCACTGTCAAAAACCTTCAAAATACTACAGCTGAGCAAGTGAGCAATGGCAGAGGGTTAATAATCAGGGTTAGAGTTTCTCTGAAACTTGACTTAAAAATAATGAAAACCACCCCAAACTGGGCTCTGATTTCCATTTCCAGACTGTGTGCAGCTTTATCTCTTAAAGTGTGCCATTCTCTTCACATCTTTCTGCTCCTCTCCGCAGGGAGTGAGAGAACAGGAAAAGAAGCTGTTATTTTCTCTGCAGCCGCACTTCATTTACATTTGCATGTAGTTCCGTTCTCCTCTTTGAACTCCACTCTAGGAACAGTGAGAGAGAAAAGCAAAGAGATTCTCTGCTGCTGATCCTGCAATACCTTAATTATTCATGCATTAGAACACCGTTTTCTGCACCTTTTTTGGATGTTAAGGTCAAAGGTCAGGGTTGAAATGGGATCTTCGCTTAGGCCGTCTTCTCCCACTGTTTCAAAATACAAAGGATGAAGTGACATTTGATATTTTAACTCAATCTCAGTAACTACCCATATTTAAACTACACCAACCCCTAGTGGCTTTCCAGTTATCCGCCGCAGTACTGAATAGCTATAGATCAGTGATTTGAAATGACCAAGCATAACTGCAACAGATGCTAGCAATAACGTAAAATTGCTAATTGGATGCAACCACCTTCCCAAGGCTGTGTTTCTCTCATGCCCAATGGAGTGGCTACAAAATGAATCAATACAAGTCGCAGAAAGCAACATATCCATTGCATGCACTTGACATAATGGCAAAAGACGATATTGACAAACACCAGGCTCATTAAGTCTCTGAACTTCCAGACCGGTGATGAATAACATCCAGCCTACAGCTGAGACTAATGAAACAGACTGGGCTTCGTGCCCTATCGTTCCAGCTGGAGATAAAACGAGGGATGGAAAAAGAGGAATGAGTGTAATAACAGAGTCGCCACACTGCGAGACTAGGCTGTCAATCAAAAGGCAGCTAGAGAGAGATCCACCTGAAATTACTCCATAAATATACACCGGTGAGTATTTACTAAATCACTTTTTCAAACTTCTAGCAGCCAGAATATAATACAAAAAGCTACAACACATACCTACAAATAAAGATGAGACACTCTCTGATCATTTTTTTATACTTTGTTTTTAAAATAAGATCCAAATAACTACATAAATGGCATTCCTTAAGTCAACTTAATGCTGGTCTTTAGCAATGGAAGATAAATGTAAATGTTACGATACAAAATTACATTCGAGTGAATCAGTTCAGACAAAGTTCACAATTAATTGATTCAAATCTCTAACCAAATGATTCATTTGAGTCATGATTAAAAAATAAAAAATGCTTGTAAGACTTTTGTGTTTTAGTAAAAATACAATACAATACGATGAATCAAAACAGAAAATTTACATTTTAAATTGTAATAATATTTCACATATGACAATTTTCACTATATTTATGATGCATTTGTGAGCATAAGACTTTTGAAGAGTACTGTAAAAAAAATTTATACATCAGTGCATTTAAAGAAATGAATCAAATAAAAATTAGTTCTGTCAAACGATTAATCGCGATTAATCGCATCCAAAGTAAAAGTTTTTGTTTACATAATATACGTACGTGTACTGAGTATATTTATTATGTATATTTAAATACACACACATACAGTATATTTCGGAAATATTTACGTTTATACATTAATATATTAATATTCTTATATATATATATATATTAGATTTTTTTTTCTTAAATAAATACATACATTTGTTTGTATTTATATACATAATAAATATACTCATATATTTTAAATACATATATATTTATTATATAAATACATAATAAATATTCACAGTATACACACATATATTATTTAAACAAAAGTTTAAGTTTGGATGCGATTAATCATTTGACAGCACTAATAAAAATATACCTTTCATTTTGTGACAAAACATTGTGGAAAACATGCAATTACTCCTTTTTAACTAGATTTTACTATATTACTATATACTATATTTGAAAAATTAATTTGGAAAAGAACATAACTCTTTCAAAAAGATTTTCAAAAATCATTTATTTTTCATTGTCCATTTCAATTAATCCCAATCAAACTGCAGTTGGGTTATTTTGATCAGGTTAAAAAAATAACGTAAAAATTTAGCTAACTAACACACACACACCCACACACACACACACACAAAAATATGATTTAATAAAAAAAACAAAAAAAAAACAACAGTTACCTGTTTTTGCAAATAAATACTTCATTTCTTGCATTTTTATTGCACTCTATGCTAGTCATTCCCCAAGGCTGTAAACTGTACGGCTCCCATTAACTTCCTAATGGGTTTTGTAGTGCAAACTGTGTTTGTCCCAGGAATATCAGCCCTTCCCTTCCCTAAAGCTAAATCTCAATATCCAGCACAGGAGGTGGATGGTATGGACTTGAACGTGTGTGGAAGAGATGTGTGTATCCGTTTCTGAAAGCATTTCCTGTAAGCCTATGCCTCGGTAAGCATTAATAAGAATCAAAGTGGTTGCTAGTGAAATCTATGCATCCTGTATGTACACACGCACGCACACACACACACACACACACACACACACACAAGCGTTTACTAGCTGATTGTGGGTTTTATAGCTTTGATGCACCTTTACACAATAGAGCTGTATACAATCGTTAAACTGCCTTCCCAGAATTCCTGAGGGGTCAATTCCCAAGTGGGCAGATTTCTCAGAAGTGCTCCCTAAAACCAAGCCTTAAGTTGCTCAAAACTCCTTGGCATCCCTGAAAGCAACCACTAATTTGTGGTCTACATTTAATCTCCCATAATGCTTCACAGGCAGAAAGCCATTGCAACTTCACATCTGATGGATCCAGATGGCTGTTTGGCAGAAAGCAGAGCTACAAACCTGGATAAGCGCCTCGTGGGGTACAGATCCTGAATAAGACAGTGAAATTATGTAAATGTTTTCATTAGGCCTAAAGAGAACTTTTTAAGTGTTCATATTTTTATCATATAATAAATATTTTACCCTGAGGTCCAATTATAATTTTTTGCAGGAAAAGCCATTGCTAAACAGTAATTTTGTTTTCCAATTTCCATTTCATTTCCAAACTACTTTTAGAATTAAACATTGCTGTGCATTTAAGACTTCTATGTAAATGTCCTCCTTTGCTGCATTGAAGCATGAGATTTTTTGGTTTTTTTTCAGGTTTTCTGTTGAGGTTAATGTAGTTTTTCTATAGCAGCCTCTTTGTGAAGCCTGAAGTAAACTCTGACATTCATAAAATCAATGCACTAAAATGAAATAATCAAAAATAATTAGAAATCGTGTTAAAAATAATTTAATCAAGCCACTCATATTTAAAGATCTGCGGAGTGTCAGGTGCTACACCGCACTGGCCAGGTTCTGAACACTGTTCACTGTTTTAAAATGTCAAAAGCTGCAGGAGAATATAATGAAACAGCTCAGTTTCAATAATGCTCTTTTTTCTCAGAGAAGGAAGTTTTGAGTTTTGAAAGGTACTGTATGTTTTAACAATACAATGAACTCTATTATCACAAAAGGAATCAAGTAATGCTTTATTCCTCTTTGAAATGACTCATTTCTTTTTAGAAAAAATAACAAAACTGAGCTATTTTCGGTTAAATGCATTATAATGCTTGGTTTATAATAAAATACATAATGTTACGCTCTGAATTTTAGTTATAGTTTATAAAAAGGGACTGTCAATGTGAGCAGCTAATAGTGTTGACCAGCACTTCAGGCTAAAGTACAAACACTAAATTCTCTAATTTTTCAGTAAAAGGACCTGAAAGGTGCTGACCTTTTTGTAAAATGTCTAGCTGTCTGGGGTGGAGTGCAGCGGCGCTCAGAAACCCAGATCAGCTGGAGCTTGAACATGGCTTGTTTATTTTCAACAATGAAAGAGAGGAAGTGAAAGCAATACGCACACATTTTGTTTTGACTTCATATAACAGCAGATGGTTTCCGTACTGTACCAACAATAATACGACAACTCAAAACCTCTTCTATGTTTTTTTTTTAATGTTTATGTTGCTCTGGGTTAGAAGTGGAGATGAAAACAATAACTCCCAAACCACAAAGCAAATATGAACTCCTGTGTGTTTGCTGGGACTAGTAAGTAACTGACAATGAAAACAAATCTAATATACCTATCATGGTTTATATGACACATTTTCATTCTGTTGGGAAAAGAACTAGTGTTAAGAAAAGTTTTAAAGTGTTAATAAATTAACTTACTTACTTACTAAGACTTTAAGTGCATTAAAAAGTATACTAAGTAAAAAAGAACCTAGTTCAATTAGCATTCACACTGTGTTTAGACTTGAAATTAGATTCAGGTCTTTTCAGTGCACTTTACATCCACACTGCCATTTTACTCCTTATAGGAATAACTTTAGACTTCACTTTTTAGTCTTAAAAAGCTACATTCCCTGTTCATTGAAAAGGCATTTATTTAAAATGAATTTGAATCCGTTTTTCTAACTTCCGCCAACTTAAATAACACGCCCTCTCCAGAACCCCGCCCTCACCAGACACGCCAGCCAATCCGATGTCAGCAAACCTAACCGCGCCAAATGATTGACAGACCGATGGCGTTTCTGATTGGTCCCTCGATTAGACAGCTGTGATTTTTCACAATATCGATTTCAGTCAACCTCAAGATTGATGAAAGACATTTTATATGAGATATCAAAATGCAATCGCATGCAAATCTGTAACGTAATCAAGTTCGTAAACTAAAATGATACAAAACGTCATCTCACCTGCATCCTCCGCCGGCGGATGATACCGGAGTCATCCATAGCGTCACTCATCTCGTCTTGTCAGTCTGAAATAACCCTTCACCGATCAGATCCGAGTCCACGTGGTGACAGACGCCTACAGCTGACGGTCAAAAGTTTCTCCCCTTTGCTCTTCCCCCCTCAGGTAACGTTAGAGAAGATCATGGGCGTTGCAAAGCGATGCGCGAGACACATAAACAAACACCCTGCTGACGGAAAGTGCACCAGATAACTGTTAAAAATAAACCGGAATATCGTTTTAGAATGGTTAAAACGTTTCGGTTTCGACGAGCAGGGTCAAAGTGACCGGTTTTTACGGTCAGAAACGAGTATAAGATCCTTCTTAAGTGATCTTGATCACGCGCTTTCGAAGAGCGGTCCTTTTGGACATCTGAAGCACTCACGAGACTAATGGACCACAGTGTGTCCCCCAGAGGACATCGCCATCATATCATATTCGCTGGCAGCTGGAGCAGTAATGGCATCATTTATGTGAAATGCATCCTCCTCTGATTGTGGCCATGAGCTTCTTTCTGAATGAAGTACAGTAACCATCCCTTCCTGCGCCTCACTGATGGGTGCGCGTCAAATCTGCACTAGCTACTACCGCCTCTGCTGCTGAGGGATACACACTGTGTACTAGCCTGGAGAATACACACGCGTGGTGTGTGTGTGTGTGTGTAATGTATCTTCTCACTCCGAGGGAGGAGCACGTTAACCCTTTGAGCTCTGAACTGTAGTAAACCTATGTAGGTGGCACCTATAGTCACCAGAGCGGGGGATTCTGGGATTCGGGAACGAATTGAGAACACGTCTTTAAAACAAAAAGAAATCCATTGAACTATGCATACAATATGTTTAATATGCAAGTATACATTTTTATTATAGTAAAAGAAAAAAAAAGAAAAAATGCATTTTTTTATTATATTGTTTTTGTAAATTGTAACATAGTTCATAAAAATTGTTTTCTCTTTATTGTAATGGTTTTTGGGTAACATTTAAAATATCTTCACATAGTGTATTTTATCATATGTGTGTGTGTGTGTGTGTGTACACAATTTTTTTTTATCATAAAGCTTTTAAATTATATTCATATATTGTGTTATTAAATAAATAAATACATTGTAATATATAATATTTACAAATCTAATAAAATTTTAAATGTCCTTATATATATATATATATAAGGACATTTTAATAACAATAATATATATATATATATATATATTATTGTTATTAAAATGTTTTTTGTGTAATGTGTTTATTTAAAATATTATAATGTGTCTAGATCATATTTAATTAACAAAATAAACAAAATTCTCCTTTTCATTTTGTTATGTACTACAACAACAAAAACTAAAATAAACAGAATACAAAAAAGTACAGAATAATGCAAACTAGAAAAAGGATTTGTTAAGAGCGTAAGCAGTAATCCCATGTGAATGACAGACTGTGTGTGTCCATGTGGGTGTGTGTGAGTGGAAATATTAGACTTCCCCCAAGGCGTGGGTTCCTTGTTTAGTTTAGATTAAATCTGTTACCTATTTCACTGAGAGACAATGTTCCTGTGAACAGTGTTTAGGGGGTTTGTCCACCTGACAAAGACAACAGAGTCAAACTAAATGGTAGAACGTGCCGTATCCTAGAAACATCTCAGACACAGAAATGAGCAAAAACAGATGCTTTTCTCTCTGAGTAAAGCCCATTATGACATCATAGTGGAACATTTAAACAACCGCACTGATCTGTTTTATATATTATGCTTAAAAAACAATGCCTATTTTAAATATATAAATATTTATATTTAACACGTATTTTAAATATCATATTTAAATATAATTTAAAATAATTATACATTTTCTTATTAATTATATACACTTTGATATATATTAAGTCAAATTAAATGGGTTTCATTGTGGTTTTAACTTTTAGAAAACATAAAATTATAAATATACAAAATTCTTACTTGTGTAATAACAGATATATAATATAGAGATATTGTTGTTGTTTTTTCTAGTTTGCATCATATGTATAAAAAATGGAAATTAGAACCTATTTTTGTAGTGCAAATTTAAGATTTTTTTATATATATATATACAAAATACATCAAATCTAAATTGATCAATTACATCACAGTAATGAGAACATGAGGAGAATTGTTAAGAAAACTATTATAATGCAAATAAACACATCTTAATGGTGATTATGATGACTTTATTCTGTGTATGTGTGTGTAGTTACACAGTATATGAGTGCTTGATTGAGTGTAAACCAAAAAAGTGACAATTAGAATTTATAATAAGTACATTTGCATATAGACGAATTAAGAAATGAATGCTGCAATAACGATACATAGTCACACTTTCTCTCTCTTACATATGCGCTACTCTATAGGTGTATTGGGTTTTATGCTGTACAGACTATTCCCTTACCCTAAACCTAACCCTCACAGAAACTTACTGACAGTCTTTGAATTTACAAAAACACCATTTAGTCGGTTTAAGCCTTTTGTTTTATGAGCGCCCGCACACACACACAGTCAGTTCTTATCTGAATAGTCAATCCATTGTGTGAATTTGGTAGTGTTTTTGTTAACATTAAATGGCACACTGGCTCTAACACATTCTCTCAATTTTCACACACACACACACACACACACACACACACACACACACACACACACACACACACACACACACTCAAAAGCCGTAGGCAAGCAGAATGCAATCATCCATACAAGAAAAGATGCACCCACGAGGAATCTCTAATCAAAAGCTTTGCTGCCGTAGAAACCATTACATGAGAGAAAGACAAACATCAGCACACTACATCAAATCATCCACATACTCTGAAAACACTGCTAATCAATTTATAATGCTGTTTACCAGATTTTAAATCAGCACCACTGCTTTATATAAAATAGGCTGGAAAGTGAAGTATGCAACAGGTGAAGACTGAACTCACACGTTTTTCATAGGTTGCAACCCAAAAATGTATAATAAATAAAAATTAAATACAAAAATCCATTTTGTCATGCAAGGAAGAATAACAATTTTCAAAATAGGAGAAAAAACAACAACAGTATTTTGTTACAAAATTATCTGTCAAATTAATGGAAAAGTTGCGTCACATGCTTTTAGTAAGGCCCTTGAAACATACAGAACTTTAATGAAGAAGAACATGAGTGCTGCAAAACACAAAGCTTTAGACAATGTGTGCAGTTAAAGCAAAATGATCAGTAATGAAGTTAAGTTCAGTAACAAACTAGAGAGGCTGCATGCACACACACACACGCGCGCACACACACACACACACACACACACACACATACACACGCAAATTAACAAGCATGCAAGTCAGGCTTACCATCAGTGAAATAATTAGCATTGACATCTGTTGGTAGATAGTGGAAATTACATGTCTTAGAAAAGGTGTTTTTTCTCACATAAGCTTTGATAAACTAAAAACCAACAAAACAAAATGAAAAGGAAAAATTTTTTTTTTTAATTTAAAAAAAAAAGAAACTATGTAAACTTAACAGCAAGGAAACAAAAGACTTAAAAGCAAGAAGTCAAAACTAAACAGCAAAAAAAAATTTAATAAATAATAATAATTAATGAAACCAAACAGAAAAAAACTAAAATACTACAAGTAAAATACTAGACAAAACTGAACAAACAAAACTTTTATTTAACAATTATTTAAAAAACTAGACAAATCTAACAAAAACAAACAAAGCTGAATGAAACTAAACAAGTGAAAAACTAGACAAACCTAAAAAACAAAACAAAAAAACAAACAAAGCTGAACAAAAGCAAACTAAAGGAAATTAGACAGAGCTAAACAAAACCTAAACACTAAATGACAAGTAAAAAAACTACACATTTCAGGTGGAGACTAAGGCCCAGTCCACACAAACGTGTATGTGCTCTTCTTCTGGTGCTCTTCTAAACCAAAAAAGCAAAGCAATGCAGCAAAATAAACTCTGACAATCAAATCAAATAATGAGCAGTATGCACACAGTAACTATTCCAAACAAAGCCCAATGCACCTTGAGAGTCATTTACTGAAGAAATTTGACTTGTTGGAGTAAATAAATAAATTGAACTATACTTGTTTCTGAATAGCCATACTGTTTATCAGATTGCAAAGTCATCCTAATGACCGTATGAAGTCTCTTTCCGACACTAATTGTTGTGTCACATGGTTAATTGTTCTAGAAGTGAGCTGGCGGTGCTACAAACAGACAATGCCAAGGACAGAGCGCTCTCATCTCAAAACATTTAGCACTACTGATTATGAGAAGTGGGTCTCAGTGTGTCACACACAAGCACACACCAAACAGGATTATGGGTTTAATGGTGACTCTAGTGTTTCCTGGGTCACATGATTATTTACAGCAGCGTGGCCTCGACTGACATCACCTGTTAGTTACTGTCCTCATTCAGACATAACCAGTTTAAAGAACCTGCAGATGAGTCAGACTCTATATAGGCTACATTCAAAGTCCTCAATCCTACAAGACAGACGTTTCAAAGCTCAATCTAATGCATTCAAATACTTCTGTCAAAAATTAATCATATAATAATATTTTTTTTCTATGTATAAATATTTTTTGTATTAATTAGTACTAAATTTGTATAAAGTTTAATGTGTATAAATTTTAAAGTTGAATTCATTTATTTGTTCGTTTTTAGTAGAAACATTTACATAACCTATTTTTTCTATATTTAATGTACTTTTTATATTTATGTACTAAGTATTTATTAATTTTGCTAATTTTATCAAAGACTACTTTATTAAAGATCTATCTATCTATCTATCTATCTATCTATCTATCTATCTATCTATCTATCTATCTATCTATCTATCATCATTTATTTTAAATAGCATTATATATTATTTTAGAAATATCATTATTATTACATTTTTATATTAATAATATATTTTTATATTGTTAATTGTTTTATATATTAATAGTATTTTAATATAGTTACTGTTTTATTTATATCCCCATGTAATTTGTAATATATATATATATATATGTATGTATTTTTTTGTACAGGATAATGAAAAGAAAGCATCTATCTATCTATCTATCTATCTATATTTTTTTCTTTTAATATTTTTTTACTGGATTAGTTTGATCATATTGTGAAAGAAAGCATGCCTTTTAAAATGCACCTCATGAAATTATGTGGAAAATGATGGTGTGGGGAGCTATTCTGAAGAAACTATGAAGCAGTTTTGACTTGTTTAACATAATGTTGGTGAGTGGCTCCTGTCACGTTCTTTAGACTAATAGTGTTAGTGTGAGACTTCCCATCGCTCAGATCTCTTCTCTGCATTACAGAGCCTCTGCTGGACTCCTCTGACCTCTGACCTCAGACGCATCTGACGGTGAGATCCTGCTTTAGCTGACCTCTGTTGTGCTATCTGTGCCACATCATTGACGCACACAGACGCTGGGCTAATTCAGGGATTTGATGCGTGTCATGAGGGCGGGATGGGGCGAGGATTATAAAGGAATGAATGGACGGAAGGGACACAGTGTTCATTAATGGACATGCATCTCAGTGGAGCCTGAAGCGTCTTCATCTTCAGCCTGTGAAGCTACTTCTGCATCTCCAGCTCTCCTGAAAAAGGTCCAGGTGAACCGGATTTTTCTCCTGACGGGAATCATGGAATCCGTGTCTCACACGTTACCTCGTCCAGATGGATCCATACCACGGAGAGCCCTGAAGGTCCCGGCTCGGGGGGCCTCCTCACATTTTGTGGGATCCACCATCGTCATCCTCTCCTCTTACGCTGTAGCGACCATGGCTATGAACTGTGGGAAAAAAATCCAGGATCAGAAAATAGGCACTTTGAAAAACTGAAGCAAGAACAGTTGTTCAGGAGCACTTTAGCTCTAATGGATCATAATGGAATTGCCTTATAACTCTGTGAAGTCTGTTTGTGTGTATGAGCTGATGTTAACAGCGTCTGCTGGCTCTGTCAGTGCTGCTGAAGATAAATGAAAACCAATAGAGCTGATATGATCTGTACAGTAAAGATGTAGGTTAAAGCCACAGGACAGAATGAATGGATTCAGGTCAGCATCTGAGGAGCATCGTTCCTGTGGAGCAGCTGCAAACATGTGTCACTAAATGATGTCAAAGTTTTTTTATTTCCTTATTTTTGTTCTGGATGTAATATCTAGAGAGATCCATTAGCAAACATGTCATTTCTAAATTTATTTGAATATCTCATTTGTAAATTAGATAATAAAAGCATTTAATAATGCAATTACTTTTGTCTGTCTTTATTGATGCATTTTACAGATTATATATTTGACTGTTTTTTGTATTATTTATAATATAGAAATTATTATATATTTTTTTATCAGTGTTTCTTTTTAGCATCAGTTTTAGTAATTTGGTAATTTCAGTTTTCATTTATGTTTTTAATTTAATGTTTAGATTTTTCTTTTCTTTTTGAATTTAATTTGTTTAAAAAAATAGTTTAAGTTAACAAAAACAGCACTGATATATATTTTTTATTGATTGTATATTCAAAATGTGTAAAATATATTTTTCATAATAATATCTCATATAATTGAATGCATCAAATTGTGACATCAACTACAGTTAGATAAGGCAGACAACCTGTTTTAAGAGACCTACCTGTTTTATATTATTTAACAGAGGTGTTATAATTAAAACATAAAATAAAAATAAAGGCATAAAGGTAAAGTCCATGGATAAACTGACCTAACCAAGAGAACACACTGTTATTATTGGATTAAATGCAAACCTGTAACGACCAAAGTAGCCTACACTTGATTAGAATAGACAAGAACAGAGAAGATTAAAATAGTATATCAAAAATATAGACTAAAGTCTATTCATTTCAATGTGGAGAATTAATATATATACATAATATATAAATGTGACAGCATGAATGAGAGTAAATTAAAGATTAATAAATAAATGTACAGAGCTATTTTAAATATTTTTTAAAAACAGACTGATAGTAAGACAATAAATTCAGTGAGAAATGTCATTATGTTGTTGTTGTATTAATAATTAGGCTATTTGTTTATTGTATCTATAGCCTCTATTTTGTAATATGCTATTCAACCAATAAAAAAAGGGGGGGGAAGGACCATCTTATTTTTTTAATGACTTATGTTTTTACTTAAGTTATGTCATATTATTATTATTATTATTATTATTATTATTATTATTATTATTATAATACCAGGTATTTTTGATATATACATATACATTAATTGATTTTCATTGGTATCTTTTTTCATAACACGGTTCCTAAATTATCCACGATGTTGCCAAATCCGTAGTTTTCCCGCCGAAATGGGCTATTTTAACACCGTTGTTGCTTTTTACACCCGCAGGTTTATTTAGCGACTCCAATAACGTGAAATATATCCCCTAAAATGCTAATTTAACTAATGGAATCATGACAAGAAAGAAAAGTGTATTTTACCCCCTCCCCAGGACGCGTTTTTTAACTGGGGACTCTGGATCCCTCACATCCAAGTCACCCCATCTTTGAACTTTTGCCATCTGGCCGGCGCCTCAGAGCCGCAAACACCAGAACAGCAAGGCACAAGAACAGTTTCTTCCCCCAGGCTATCTACCTCATGAACAGTTAAATGTTCTCTACTTATGCTTATAAACGTGCAATATCCTTATATTTATTTGTTAACCCTCCATACTAGAACATTCCTGCATCTCACTCAATCCTATTCCATTATCATGTATAGCACAATTGTTTATACACTTATTTATTTGCTAATGTGTAAATCTCTTTTTTTTTTTTTTTTTTTTTTTTGTCTCTGTGTTGTTGTCTCTGTGTACTGGAAGCTTATGTCACTAAAACAAATTCCTTGTATGCGTAAGCATACTTGGCAATAAAGCTCTTTCTGATTCTGATTCTGAAACGTGATTGGGCAAGTTTTGAGTTTCAACTGGGAGGGTTTTGTTGCGAAAACCTGGCAACCCTGATAACGCATGATGACTCCAGGCCTGCAGGCGGCAGTGTCGCGTGTGCTGTGTGTTCTGTATCGCGCGCCACTGCCAGCAAAGAGCAGACGCTGTGAATCACTCCGGGAAAACAACACGAACTGAACAACAGCGTCCCGGAATAATTCATCTTCTTACATGATGACTGTTGAGTGAACACTACATGAGCGCCATCAGCTCCTCTCTCGGACACACTGCGCTGTTTTCTGCGGACACAGTCACACCCCCCAGAGTTGTGTCAGTCACTTATGAGAACTGCCTGATTGACTGAGTGTGTGAGTGTGTGTGGTCCTCAGGGATGTGTCATGGCATCGGTTCGGGTGGCAGTGAGGGTCCGGCCCATGAACAGACGGTGAGTGGCTCTTAAACACACAAATAAACCCATAATAAACAAATACTTGAACATGTCCTCGTGAATAATGTCGCAACAGCTGCGTAGTGAAATGCATAAACGTGAAATACACGAAAATATTAGCATTAAGCATGTATTAATACAATCTGTGTATTTGGAAAGTTGTCATGATGCAGGTCAGATACGAACCTGGCTGTCTCTGAGCTCACAGTTACCCACTGCGCCATGGCTCTGACCGCATCATAGACACACGTCCATAATGCTGTCTGTTCAGTTAGCTATGTGTGATTTACCACTGGAGTCTAATTAAAACACCAAAAAGTGAACCTTAATGAATGAAACCTACATTTTTATTTAATTTTGTTTGTCCATTTTAGTCCCTTTTGTCCTGACACTGTTGTTTTTTTGGATCCTGGACCAAATATTTATCATCATAATATTATACATTTTAAATTTAATCATTGTTATTATGTTACTAGGTATTATAATTTGTTATATTTATATTATCAGTAGTAATAATAGCAATGAGAATACATTTAAAATCACAGTAATGTGAATAAAATAATAATATACAACTGTTATAATTATTTTTTGCTTTTAATTTGCAGCATATAATGGTTTTAATGAATGTTTAACAGTAATGTGAATGTCATCATGAAATCATCCATGAGTGTAGTGAGAATTATAAACATGCTTTAGACTAAGGCTGAGAATCTGTGGGACTATATGCATTGCACACAAACCTTTGTGTATATATTCAGCATGTAGATAATGTAGCTTCTGTATGTCTGTTTAAACTTTATACCATATGTTTCTGGGGATATATGCAGCTTATGCTTTCCGAAACATCTCCTGATCCCAGGGATTTTCAAGAAAAACATTTGATTTTCACGAAAAATGAATTGTAATGAAAAACACATGTGATCTCAATCTGCTTTCATCTTTAAACAGCTCATAAAGGCATCAGGTCGAAAATAGATGCCTAGTTTGATCTGTTGATTGGTCTAAATTAAATCGTCTCCCTCGAGAGTAAATGCTCATGGACTGTGGAGTTACAGTGTGTGACTAATAAATGAAGTGCATCAATATATATTTTATTCATGTATTATTGATTTCTGGCACAGGGAGAAAGACCTGTCTGCCAAATGCATCATCGAAATGGAAGGCAACAAAACCACCATCACCAACTTAAAAGTATGTTGCATTGAATGTCTCTAAATGAAAGCGTTCCACAGATGAAAGGACCATTTCTGATCTAATTCTTGTGCCATTGTTGTATCAGATACCAGATGGAGTGACTGGAGACTCTGTAAGGGAGAGAGGAAAGACTTTCACATATGATTTCTCTTACGACTCATCAGACTGTAAAAACGGCAGCTTTGTCTCACAAGAGAAGGTCAGTGGAAATATGAACAGCGCAGACTTTCTAATGAAGATTGCATATGTTTTGTCATTAGCAGTCGGTCATTTAAGTCGCTGTAAGATATGTATTTGCTCTTAAATTGCTTGATTTAAAAAAAGAATAATAACTATTAATATAATGATTATTAAAAAAGAGTTAAACAGAGACTTGTGAGTTGTGAACTGTTTCAATCAATTCGAACAACTTTTTAGCTATTAAAGTTAGTCGCTTTGAATAAACAAATGCATAAATATAAAATAAATATTGTCTTAATGTCCGCTTGCTTGCAAGATTAAGTTTAACTACATGACTTAATGGCTATATAAATATCTTCATGCTTTCCACAATGCAATATCGTTCAAATATAGTGTGAACATTTGATGATAATTAGAGCATGTTTGTAGAGGAACTATTTATTTTATTTAAAAACTCCAGTGATATTTGTGTATAATAAAGTGATCAGATCTCATTAGGTGCTAATCCTCTTAGCGTTTGTGTTCAGAAGGGTTTGTTACTCAATGCTTAGACGTAATAACAATTTTGGGTGTTGTGTTAGATGGTAAAAACTAAAATATCGCAATTTTAATCAGTGCAATTGAGCTCATATCTCGACTTTATGATTAACTTGGATCTTTTTCAGTTTGGCTGTGCTCTTGTGCATACATAAATACTCTAATGTCACATGCATGGTGTGTGTGTGTGTGATTTCAGGTGTTTAAGGATCTGGGCACTGATGTGTTAAAGGCAGCATTTGAAGGATATAATGCCTGCATCTTTGCCTATGGCCAGACTGGATCAGGGAAGTCGCACACCATGATGGGCATCCCTGTAAGCCTTTTTATTAATACAGGTGTTTTCTTTTTCCAAAATCACTGTTGAGGCTTGTTCTGTAATTTCAAACATACTTTAGTGAATCTCTGATACGGTTGGTTTATCACCCTCGACTGCTTGTAGCTGAATATTGGCTCTGAATCAAGATTTGCTGTGCCGCAGGGTGACGTCGGGCTGATCCCACGGATCTGTGAAGGATTATTCAGCCAAATTTCAGGAATGATTCGGAGAGATGAAGCCTCTTTCCGTACAGAAGTCAGGTGAGTGAAAATCCTGCAGTATTCGAGAGCTAGAGAATGATAGTATGCATAATCTGAAAAAAAAAATTATTTTGCACAGCTATTTGGAGATTTACAATGAACGTGTGCGGGACTTGTTAAGGAGAAAGATGGCAAAGACGTATAACCTCAGAGTCAGAGAGCATCCTAAAGAGGGACCCTATGTAGAAGGTAAGAGCCTGACTTCAAACATCTCTGCAAATCAATACATAAGATAAACATTGTCACCATAACCAATCTCAGTAGCTCTCATACAAGTCACCGCAAAAACAAAGATGTTATAATCACACCCCTCCAATAAAAAAAAAACATTAGTATAAATATTAACAAAATGACGAAAACAGTAGCACATAGCCTTCTAGCATTTGTGTTGCTTTGTTTTTTCAAGTAATAATTTAAGTAAAAATTAAGTATATATTACAATACTAAGTACATAGTGAGTAGATATAGTTATTTTCAGTAAATATTGAATAATTATTATAATATTAAGTACTGGTAAATATCGCAATATTGTGTAAGTATTGCAACATTATGTACATATTGAGAAAATAAGTACAGTAAATAACGTTAAGTTAATATTGCAATATTTACTCATTATTAATTTAATCTTGCAGTAATTATTCATTTAGTAAATATTGCAATATAATGTAAACATTAAGTAAATATAGTAATATTAAATAAATATTACCAGTGGATATTGCAATATTAACTAAAATGTTGACTAAATATTGCAATATGTATTACAATTATATTTACTTACTCTTGCAATATTGTGTAAACATTATTTAAATATTGTAATATAAAGTAAACATTGTAATATTAAGTATCAGTGAATATTACAGTATTACGTAAATATTGAGTAAATAATTAAATATTTACTTTATTTTGCAGTATTTACGTATTATTTACTTATTCTAAATGATAATCATAATTAATCTAATCTAATCTTAATCTAATTTATCCTACATGATAGGTAAAAATTTTATAGCCTGAATGCACTGTAAGTCACTTTGGATAAAAGCATCTGCTAAATGCATAAATTTAATTTTAATTTTTAAATTTAATCTTGCAGTATTTACTAATTCAATACATTTTGCAATATTATGTAAATATTATGCAAATATTGCTATATTGAGTAAATCTAGCAATATTATGTAAACATTATATACATATTTTAAGTAAATATTGCAGTATTATTTAAACATGAAATAAATATTATGTAAACATTAAATGTTCCAAAACACTTTGATGTTGCATTTAAAGGTGTCTGCATGTGTAAGTTCTTATAAACAGTTCCTCTTTGATCTCAGACCTTTCGAAGCACCTCGTGCAAAACTATAGTGATGTGGAGGAGCTGATGGAGGCGGGAAACATCAACCGCACCACTGCCAGCACCGGCATGAACGACGCAAGCAGCCGCTCACACGCCATCTTCACCATCAACTTCACACAGGTGACTGTAAAGCATTACAGATGTGTCTACTCCTGTGTTAATGCCACTGAATGTGGATTTGCAAGAGCGGAACCAGCTGAGGAATCCATGATGGAAAAATACTTTTACTAGGAATTCAGTTTGTTATTATTGTTGTTTGTTCTCAGGCTAAGTTTGATGCTGAGATGCCGAGTGAGACGGTCAGTAAGATTCACCTGGTGGACCTGGCAGGAAGTGAGAGGGCCGATGCCACAGGGGCCACTGGTGTCCGGCTCAAAGAGGGCGGCAATATCAACAAATCACTGGTCACTCTGGGAAATGTCATCTCTGCTTTAGGTGAGAGATGCTGTTGTGCTCTGCCACACTTCTTATTGTCTTGTTGCATTTCCTTAAATTCCTTTAAAACTTTTGTGTAGAGAGTGTATTGCTCTCAGTTTTCTGACAGCTCCTTCTGTCTCTGTAGCTGATCTGTCACAGGAAGGAGGGAGCAGTCATTTGAAGAAGAAGCAGGTGTTTGTTCCTTACAGAGACTCAGTGCTCACGTGGCTCCTGAAGGACAGTCTGGGAGGAAACTCAAAGACCATCATGATCGCTAGTGAGTGAGGAAACATGTGACACTCATGTGCTGTTTTGGCTGGATCTATGAGGTCACATAACACTTATGTAATTCGTACAGACAATGGCTTGAAGGAAGAAAATGCATTGAGTTTTACGTGATGGTTAAACCACTTTTTGATTTGTTTTTACTTAATGGAGCAATACTTTTAGAGTCATTAAATTGTTTTTTATTGAAAATGTAATATATGGAGTGCAATATAACATGAATACAGAGATTACATGTCTAGAAACCAGAAAGTAAGTTGATTTTTGAAATATTAAAAAATAAACAATTTTGTCATTTTAGAAGTGAAGTTTTGCTGTAAGATTTTGGTTATTTAAAGGAATATCATGCATGTGAGATCTTAAATATTTTTGTTCAGCTATTTCGCCTGCGGACGTCAACTACGGCGAGACGCTGAGCACGCTGCGCTATGCTAATCGTGCCAAAAACATCATCAACAAACCCACGATTAATGAAGATTCCAACGTTAGACTCATACGAGAACTGCGGGCGGAGATCGCTCGGCTGAAAGCGCTGCTCGCTCAGGGAAATCAGGTCTGAACGACAATTTGACAATTGTTGTTTATCCTAAAATAATATATGCCTTTTAAGCCTAAGTATAAAAATAAACTAATAGTAAACTTGTTTTCTTTTCTAAGTTTTAGTTTTAATAGATTTTTTCACTAGAGTTGCTTTACAGCTGAAATTAATTCTGCAGTATTGACAGTTATTGAACTGAATTGAATCAATATTGAAGTGATTTAAGCTGAGTAAGGACACTTACTGTTGTCTTCTGTTGAGCTGCTTCTAGTTGCAGTTTGAACTTGTTTCATAATTGAACTTTACACAGTTATTGAATTAATCTGAATCAACACTATTATTGAATTAGACTCATGTTTGAGAAAGTTTGCATCGTTGATTCTGTTATTTTTTTGTTTATTACTTTTTGAAGCAATCTATATTGCATAAAGCACTGTGTAAATAAAGGTGACTTGACTTCTATTTTGTGTGATTTTCAGATAGCGCTGCTCGATTCCCCCACAGCGTTAAGTATGGAGGAGGAACTGCACCATAATGAGGCCAGGGTAACATACACCCTTTCATTATCACATAACACATTTGCAAAATGTTTGCTAATAAATGCTTTGTGAAATTCCAGAGATGAATTTTGATGTTGGTTATGGCACACAGCCGTCTGCGTGTTTTTCTGTCGCAGGTGTTGGAGCTGACCAAGGAATGGACGAACAAATGGAACGAAACACAGAACATCCTGAAGGTTTGTCGCCGTCTGTCAGACCAGCGTCTTATTTTTATTTCTATCACCTCATTCACAGAGCCAGGCCTTGAGTGTGTGTGTTTTGACGTATGTTGAACAGGAGGAAACTCTGGCTCTGAGGAAGGAGGGAATCGGAGTGATCCTGGACTCACAGCTGCCTCATCTCATTGGGATTGATGATGATCTGCTCAGCACCGGCATCATTCTCTATCACTTGAAGGTAATGAACATACACAGTGTTCATCACAGTACATGTTTTTTGTTTTGTGTGATTGTATTATATTAGTTTACTGTAGCGCATGATTGGTTTGTGTGTGTTTGCAGGAGGGAAGGACATACGTTGGCCGTGATGATGCCACTAATGAACAGGACATCAGTGAGTTTATTGGCAGAACTGGCTCTCACCATCTGTTTTTGTTTGATTCAGTCCCAAAACACAAACTCGGTAATAAGAATAAGCTTTTATAATGGCATCATTTATTCACCAACTTATTTCTAGATTGATTAAATGTGAAGTAAAAAAATTATAACGTTTTTTTGCTTTAATTTTGATGATTAGAGCTTACAGCTCATGCAAGTCAAAAATCCAGTATCTTAAAATATTAGAATATTTCCTAAGATCAAAAAAAAAAAAAAGGATTTGACAAACAGAAAAGCACAAACTCCTGCTTCAGTGATGTGTGGCATGAAGCGATCAGCCTCTTGCACTGCTGAGGCACTATTGAGCCTTCAGCTCGTCTGTATTGTTGGATCCACTGTTTCTGTTTCGGAAGTGGTTTTGGCACTGTGGGTAGATGCTAAGTCCTGCTGGAAAATGAAATCAGCATCTCCATAAAGCTTGTCAGCAGATGGAAACATAAAGTGCTCCAAAATCTCCTGGTAGATGGCTGCATTGACTTTGGACTTGATAAAACACAATGGACCAACACCAACAGATGTCACGGCACCCCAAATCATCACTGACTTCAGAAACTTCACACTGGACTTCAGGCAGCTTGGATTCTGTGCCTCAGTCTTCCTCCAGGCTTCAGACCATGATTTCGAAATGAAATGCAAAATTTACTTTCATCTGAAAAGAGGACTTCGGACCACTGAGCAACAGACCAGTTCTATTTCTCCTTATCCCAGGTGAAATGCTTCTGAAGTTGTTTCCGTTTCAGAAGTGGCTTGGTAACTCTTTTTCTGAAGATGTCTGAGCGTAGGTGACTCTTGATTCACTCACTTCAGCTTCAGTCCACTCCTTGTGAAACTCTGACAAGTGTTTGAATCGGCTTTGCTTGACGGTATTCTCAAGGTTGAAGTCATCCCTGTTGCTGGTGCACCTTTTCTTTCCCAATTTCTTCCTTCCAGTCAACTTTGCATTTAAAATGCTTTGATACAGCACTCTGTGAACAGCCAGCCCTTTCAGTAATGACCTACTGTGACTTACCCTCTTTGTGGAGGGTATCAGTGATCGTCTTCTGGACCATTGCCAAGTCAGCAGTCTTCTTAGTATTGTGGTTTCAAAGAATAAGAGAAAAACGGAGTTTAATGAAACTCAAATGTAAATATTCTAATATTTTGGAATACTGGATTTTTTACTTTTATGAGCTGTAAGCTCTTATCATAAAAATTTAAGAGTTGACATGTATTAAATCTTGAATATATGAAAGTTTCACTTTTTGAAATAAGTTACACAAAAAATTTAACTTTCCACAATATTCCCATTTTTTTAGATTATTGTAAATATTTTTTGGACATTTAGTTGTGCTGTTTGATAAGATTAATTATATTAATGTTTGTGTTAATTAGTTTTATAATGTTACTGGTAGTTAAATTGAGTACAATGATATAAATAATAAGGATTAATCATGTAATTATGTTTTCTCACAAAACGTGTCTCTTTGAATTGCATTTTTAAGGTAAATTCTCCTTCCTTTCAGTACAATTTAAATTCCATGCAACCTCATGTGTGTGATGATGCATTTATGGGTAATTGATGCTAAACATGAAATCAAAAACAGTGTGTCAGTTATATGCATTTCCTTGAATTCTGTTTTTAAAGTGATAGTTTACCACAAAAAATTTTTTGTTCCAAACCTACAGTATATGGCTTTCGGATTAATTTCTCAAAATATCTTCTTTTATGTTCCACAGAAGAAAGTCAGTCATACAGTCATACAGAACGATATGAGTAAAGGAAGAATACATTTACATCTCTTTGAATTAATAATGAAATTACAATGCTTCATCCTGTTTGTTTCTCAATTCAAATTCTGGAAATGAATTTGGTTTGCCATTTTCAGTTCAATTTCAACTTAAATTTCAAAATCAATTCCAACTCAAGAACTGAATTTGCATTGAAAACCTTGCCTGACCCTAACCCAGATTTTGCAAGTACTATCAGTCATAAAGATGTTTTCTCTCTTTCTCTTCTCAGTTCTTCATGGTCTGGGTCTGGAGAGTGAGCACTGTCTGATAGAGAACCAGAATGGAACGGTCACTTTAATTCCTCTCAATGACGCTCAGTGTTCAGTCAATGGAGTTCAGATCACTGAGCCCTGTCCGCTCAACCAAGGTCACACATATACCTTTCTACAAAAATCTCATCTCTTTTTTTACTGAATAAGCAATATGAATGCAGTTTTATGCAAAGCTGATGTTTCCCATTTATTAACCGTAGATTTATTTGTACATTTTGTGTTTCTCAGGTGCGGTCATTCTCCTCGGCAGGACCAATATGTTCAGATTCAATCATCCCAAAGAGGCGGCTAAACTTCGAGAAAAGAGAAAGGTGAGAGGAAATTCATACTTGAAGCTTCAGTATCAAACACATGACTCTTTTGTTAATTTATCTGCTCTTCCTGTTCCCCAGAGCGGCCTCCTCACCAGTCTGAGCTTATCCATGTCTGATCTGTCCAATTCCTGTGAAAACCTCTCTACAGTCATGCTGTATAACCCTGGGTGAGCCTCGGTGTGTGTGTGTGTGTGTGTGTGTGACAGAGCGAGTGGTTTCTTCCTCCACATGCTGCCTCCTCTTCCTCAGCCCTCGTCCCTCTCTTCCTTCCCAGGAGCCATCCTCCTCTCTCTTCATGCATTAAAACACAGACAGATCCTTCCCAAAAACAGACAATAGGGATGCTCCATTATCGGTGACCATATTGGAATCGACCAGTTTTTTTTGTCAGAAAAAATGCATTAAATTAATCAAACGTGACAGTAAAGATATTTAGAATGTAACAAAATAGTTATATTTAATTAAAATAAATGTTTCTTGAGCAGCAAATCAGCATATTAGAATAATTTCTGAAGGATCATGTGACACTGAAGACTGGAGGAATGATGCTGAAAATTCAGCTTGCATTTTAAAATATGCAATTATTTGAATTAAAATCAGGTATTTTAAATTGTAATAATATTTTGCAATATTAATGTATTTTTGATTGAATAAAAGCAGCTTCGGTCACTTATTTCAAAACATTAAAACAATCTTACTGGCCCAAACTTTTGAACCTAATTTAAAGAAACTTTTTAAATCTAATTTATAGCCTGTGGTTTGTTTTAATAATATTAGTTTTTACAGTTTAAACCATGTTTTTTTTTCTGTCACAGGTCTCAAGAGCACTGAACAGATCTCCATCTTTTTTGCTGTACATTGTAACATATTAATTCCTAAATCTGAGTATGTTTACTTATAGATTTTAGTTTTACATAAAAAAAAAAAACTAAAATCTGAACCAAATAGATTTATAGTATGAGATATAACATTTATTTAATCGATGCATCCCTTATAAACAAACAAATGCATGTTGGCTTTTTCCATTGTCACATTAATAGAAGAATGCACAGTAAAAAAAAAAGAGTTTTCTAAAGGTTTTGTTGGGAAGGTTTGGGTCTGTGATCACGCATGTGGAAACTGATTGGCCTGTAAAAGCCTTGACATCCTGGGCAGTGACCTGCTACACCAGCTTCATGTCACGAGTCAACACCAAACACTCAACTTAGTGGATTAGTTAAAGTTGTTCACACAAGAATTGTCATTATTTATTCTTTTAAATTATCCTTAAAGATGATCATTTGTGCAGCAGCATTTGGTAACATTTCCTTTTTCTGAACTTCTTCATGGCAGTCTCTTCACTGAAAAGGGTCCCATCTTTCTCAGGTAGAACCCAAGCACAGCTAGTGTTCTCATGTTAACCGTTGTGGTTTTATATACATACTCATTTCAGTATTTGTAAGTTCAATCTCCGTTTCTCATTCATCATGCTTGTGAGAAGCACTTCATCATCATCATAACACTTTAGTTGAACGCGTGTCTCCATCTCTGTTATTTAAAGTTGTGTATTTTGCAGCACTTGCTTATAGTTGCAACGCATGCTCAGTGCTCGTAATAATGCAGACCCTCGTCCCATGCACTGCTGTGAGTTTGCTGTGGTTTGTGTGTGTGTGTGTGTGTGTGTGTGTGTTTTAAAGGTGGAAACTAATTGTCTTATATGTTCCAGACTGGAGTTTGAAAGGCAGCAAAGAGAAGAACTGGAAAAACTGGAAATTAAAAGGTGTGTCACGTGACTTATCAAATATTAGTATAGATGCAAATACTTGTGAAACATGCAGTTGAGATAAAGCAGTCTTGTTCACTAATTTACATTTAGGATTTAATCTAAATCATCTTATGCAAATACACAATATTATCCAAAGCAAGCTTTGTATAATATTATAATTGTTTGGATTTTAACTACAATAATAAATCTAATATGTGACCCTGGACCACAAAACCAGTTATAAGGGTCTTTGTTTTTAATTTGAGATTTATACATCATCTAAAAAACTGAAGAAATATACTTTACATTGATGTTTGTTATGATAGGACAATATTTGGCTGAGATACAACTATTTGCATATCTGAGGGTGCAAAAAAATCGAAATATTGAGAAAATCGCCTTTAAAGTCGTCTAAATGAATTCTTAGTAATGCATATTACTTATCAAAAATTTGGTTTTGATCTATTTTAAGTAGGAAATGTACAAAATGTACAAAATTCATTAGGATATCCAATGGTTTCCCTATTCCATTTGATATCCTAATGATTTTTGACATAAAATACAAATGTTTAATTTTGACCTATACTATGTAATGTTGGCTATTGCTACAAATATATTCATGCTACTTATGACTGCTTTTGTGCTCCTTTAATAATAATAATTAATGCATCAATTTAAAATGACTTGGACCTAACCACAATTCTCTCCTTTGTTTTGTTGCTGGTCCAGGCGGCTGATAAAGGAGATGGAGGAGAAGCAGAAGTGTGAGAAGGCGGAGCTTGAGCGCATGCAGCAGGAGGTGGAGTCTCAGAGGAAGGAGTCTGAGGAGGTGCAGCTGCGCATCCGCAGACAGGAGGAGAGCCTGCACAGACGCAGTCAGGACATCGAGAGCCGCCTCCGAGACTTGATCGCTGAGAAAGAGAGATTTCAGGTCAGCAAGTAGTCCCTTTTAACGGTTGTCAGTCATAATCAATATCAATGATATTTCATTGTCTTAATTCTGTGATAGTTCTGTTTTTCTTTTTCTTTCCTGTGCTGATAAAATCATACATTTATTTCTGCACAGTAGTTTATACTAGGGTTTGTTTTTCTGGGGAACCTTCTTTGGGCTCTTTCTATGCTACTGTCTGTTGTGTGCAGGAGGAGAGACACCGAGAGCAGAAGGAACAGGAAGAGCAGAAGCAGAGGAGACTGCAGCCGGAGCAGAAGCTGAAGGAGGAGGAGGAGGATGAAAAGACTCAGGCCCATCCAGAGCGAGCTGAACAAAACAAGCTCTTTCGTGAGCTGGAGCGGCTCAAACGAGAACGTGAGGAGCAGGCCGTCAAACTCCAGCTGGAACGCAGGTGAAAATGTCATTTATCTGTTCTTAACACTTGACATAGAAAATATGAGTCTCAATAATACATATTAGTGTGAAATCAATCCTGAGTGCTGGAATAACTTGCAACAATTTTTTTAGTTAAATATTTTTTTTTACTTTACAATAATAAATAATTATATTATTAGAAAAAATTATTTAATTGGAATTAAAATTGTATTTTTTTTAATTAAATTTGAATAATTAAAATAAATACTCTGTTACTTTAAAAATGTAAATTATATATATATATATATATATATGAGATGGATAGATAGTAGTTAAAATAATGCTAATTTAAATTAACAATAACAATTATTAATAAAATAATTTAACGTAATTATTATTATAGATTTATTAAAACGAATTCATATACAGTATACATACGTCCATATATATATATATATATATATATATATATATATATATATATATATAATATATATAACTATATATATATAACTATTTTGGTTAACGGGGACACTGGAAGTGTCCTCATAAACCATGTTTATGTACCAGTACACACACATTATTCTACTTATTTCAATCTATATCTATGTACCTATATGCTTGTGTAATTGTGTGTGTGTGTGTATATATATATGTACGTATGTATATTGTATATCTATTTATTTTAATAAATCTATAATTATAAAAAATTTTTTTAATTTTATTAATAATTATTATTGTTAATTTAAATTAGCATTATATATATATATTTGAGATTATAATATAATTATTATAAATATATTTAGATATGCTTATATAATAATATCTGTATGGAGATAGAGCCGTATGTGTAAGTTTGAGACCGTGTCAAGATGAATGTCTTGAACTTCCAGGCGTCTGGAGGAGCGAGAGAAGGAGCAGCTGAGTCTGGTTGGGCGTCTGGAGGAGCAGCTGAGGGAGCGCAGCGAGGAGGCGGCCGCCCTGCTCGCACCAGATGAGGCACGGAGACTGGAGGAGGAGAGGAGGACGCTCACCGAGCTCAGGGAGGAGCTGCTCAGAGCCAAGGAGGCGCGGATCGATGGAGAGGAGGAGGACGGGGAGGAGGCACGGAGGAGCGCCCAGGCACGCTATGAACATTTCAAGCAGATGCAGGTGGAGGAGCTGAGTTTGCTGGAAGAGTCACTGATCCAGCAGAAGGAGCGACTGGAGCGGGAGGTGACCCATGAGCGCACGTCACTCGGCCTGCTGATGCACACGTACAAGGACAAACAGAGACAGGTACACGGCTCCTTGTGTCAGAAGCACACTTAAAACGGAGGAAAACTGAGCTTGTGTGTGTATCCTCTGCACTTAAATAATATTGTGGTGTTGTCATATTTTTATTCAGAATGTACCAAGTAAGAAGAAACAATCTTTTGAGATGATTACTTTTAGTGAATCTGTAACATACAGCGTATTCTGATTAACAAACAAATGACTCTTCTGAGATTATTAATTTTAGTGAATCAAAAACATAGAAGGATGGGTGTAGTCTGATTCAGAAACACATGATTCTTTTGAAATGATTCTTTTTAGTGAATCAAAGCATGATGCAGAATGACCTGTGTTGGCCAGTTCACAAACAAAAGACTCATTTAAACAGGTTCTTTATAGTGAATCTGAAACACAACAGAACTGGAGTATTTCTGATTCACAAACAAATGAGTTTTTTTTAGATGATTCTTTTAATTTAATTTAAAAAATGATGCAGCTCAAACTGTGTAGTCCATTTCAAGAACAATTGACTCTTTTGATACTATTTAGTTAATTGAACCATAAAACAGCAAGACCTGTGTAGGTTTTAAATGGTCCTTTCTAGTGAATCTATAACATTTAGTGAATAAGAGAAACGAAATAACTTAAAGCGTTAGCAAAGAGAGAATTTATTTCAAATGTGAGAAAAATGGACATTATAACTGAAAGTGACCAAACGAATCATAATGGAATCGATATGAGAATGAATATCAAATCAACTTGAATCAAGTCTCTGGTGATTGACTCGCAGGTCAGTGATCTGATGGAGCGTGGTGTTCAGGACGTGTCCTCTCTGGGTCAGGAGGAGGGTCTGATCCAGCAGGCCGAGCACAGTCTGCAGTTTAAAGAGAGACAGCTCCAATCTCTCTGTGAGAAACACCTCCCTGCTGTCTCAGAGGAGCGCCAGAGAGCCATCGAGCTCCTGGACAGAGTTAGAGGAGGGACAGGGTCTCCTGCTTTGGACAGAAGTCCAGAAGATATGGACAAAGAGCTGGATGAGACTCTATATCAGGTAACACTCTGTTCAGTCAGATGGGCTCTTCCTCTCTAAGTGGACGAGACTTGGATTAGTAGTAGCATCTTAAGCCGCGTTTCCACCGCAGGAACTTTACCCAGGAACTAGGGACTTTGGGCCGGTATTCTCGGTGTGTTTCCACCGCAGGAACCAGGAACTAAATAAAGTTCCGGGTAAAAAAATGGAACTATCGGGGGCGGGGCTTGAGCGCTAAACATCCTGATTGGTTGAGTTCACGCAGCATTGGTTGAGTTCAACCACCATTTATTCGGATCATTTTCAAAATATTACTGTTATTGTGTCATGAAATGTAATTTTAAAAGTATTTCAGGCGAGAATGTAGTTGTTTAAAACTCAAATCTGTGGTTTATTTATAAAGACAGCGTCTATTTAAAATTGTGTTTCGCCGATCTCGTAGACGGTGAGCTCCACTCGATCAGCGAGAGCTCAGTGATCATCTATCCGACGAGAAGCAGCCTCACCTCGGATAGACCTTCTGATATGTGCCGCTGGCTCTGAAGTCTCTTTAGTGGTTAAACATAACATATAATTAGTTTTGGGTAAATCTAACAGATAATCTTTGGTCTGTATTAAATTTATCTATATGTTAAAATTAAAATAAAAAAAGCAAATTTAAATAATGTTTAGTTTCATTGTAATGGCTGTATAATATATACACATATCCCTGAACTAAGTACATTTCTGCAGCTGTTATTATGTTATTATGTTCAGAAAGCAATAGGTCTGGGGGGAAAAAGTTCCTGGTACAAATGTTCTGGGTAATTTCGGTGGAAACGTGGCATTACAAATACTTATGCATCCTGCTTTTATCCAAGGTTCCTACGCAGTTTGTAAAAGTATGGAAACGTATGAATTTCCAGGTCTGGAAAAGTATGGAAAAAAAGAAAGAAGAGTATGAAAAACCATTTGCATTTTCAGACTTTTGCCACTATTTAGTTTTCTATAACAGAAATAATAATATAATAAATAAACTAAATTTATCATACAAGAAGTCTTTTCTTGGCAGCTGTTTAATGATTCTTTAGTGATTGGCAAACATGTCTGAATGAATTCAAGGTGCATGATGCAAAGATGATATGAAATGCTTTCTCTGCAGGTAGAGAAGGAGCTGGAGGAGAAGGAGGAGCGTTTGTCTCAGTACAGCGCGAGCACAGAGCAGCTGCAGCAGCTCCAGCAGTCGTACGAGTTCACAGCAAACGTGGCCCGTCAGGAGGAGAAGGTCCGCAGGAAGGAGAAGGAGATCCTGGAGTGGAAGGAGAGACAGCAGCGGGAGGCTCTGGAGCAGGCGGTCGCACGCTTGGAGAAGAGACACTCTGCTTACCGCAGGAGCCTCAGTCTGGAGCCGGACGCCGAAGCGCCCCGAAAGAGGTCACAGAGCACTTCCAGGCTTACAGGAACACAAGACCTGGACCGGGACAGGTGTGTGGTCTTTTTTAGGAGGACACTAGCACAGGGGCTCCTCTTGTGAGGGACCCTTTTGATAAATATAAAGGCAGCCGGACATTTTTATGAAAAAATATATATTGTTCATACTGTTTGAGACAATGATTAAGGTATGGTTATGTGGTCATTAATATACTAAGTGCTCACTTCAACAGCCCTAATGTAGTTAAATAAATGAATATAAAATCTATACATAAATCTAGAGCCGCTCTGCCTTGTCTTCTCTTGTTTCTCAGGATGGAGCGAGAGATCGCGCAGCTGAAGCAGAGGATCAGTGAGAGTGAAGGAAGCGTGCGGAGTCTTAGTGTGAGCGGGGAAGAAAAAACCAATGTGAACCAGTCCCCCGTCAGCCCCATACAGGCCCTCCCGACTGTGCTGTCTATAGGAGACGAGAGGTACACACACCACAGCTGCCTTCGTGGATGCAGCTTGAAATAAAGATTTTGTCCGTGCATAATTAAATCGGCTGAACTGGTCATTTCACACTCAGGGTTAAAGCGTTTATTGAAGAAGAGGTGCAGCGGAGGATGCAGAACCTGAATCTTCTGAACCGGGAGAATAACAACACACTGTCACTGTCTTCAGACTCACTGCAGGTATAACATTACACACACAGACAACATCATATCAAACCCGTCTACATGCATATATCCAGAAACATTCACGGCATTTAATATAAATAGTGTATTGTAAATAGAGTTCTGCTTTTTAAAACATAGGTATATATCAGTTTTGTCATTGTTAATGAATGTTGTTAAATGTCCCTCACAGACCCTCCCGTTAATTGAATTCTTAATTAAAATAACAAAATCTTTAACTGAATTAAAGCTGAAATAAAATAAGATATGAATATTAAATATATAGTTTGTCAAGATTAGATTAGATTTGATTGTAATATAGTATAGTCAACGTAGGCATCCCATATACGGGACAGGGTGACATTTAACAGGTTAAAAAATTGAACAAATATTATACTATATAAATAATAGTAAAATAAAAATGTTACATGTCATCTTGGAATATTTTTTTACTTCTACTTAGTTATTTACCACTTTTTTTCTTTAGAAAATCTAGTAATTTCTTCTAGAGTAACAGAATAATTATATTATTAACCAATAATAAACTATTATAACCAGTAAAATGCTATTATTTTCCACTAAATATTCTGTCTCACTCAAGAATGCTTTACCATACAGAAGTGAAATATGTTGTTTCATTTTCTTTAAACATCATGTGTTTACTATCATTATACTACTATAAACACATACATGTTATTGTAAAATTCATTTCCTCTTTGGATTGAATGCAAACTATTGGTTTAACTGAATCTGCTCATTTATTTATTGGTACTTTCTGTGCTGATTTAAGCTGAAAGTGCAATTCAATTAGCCAAATGGTTTTCTGAGAGATTCTAATGTGGGCTTGCTTAAGAGGAGAAACGGTTTAATGTTACCCTAGTCATGCACAGGAGGCACATTAAAACCCACAGAATTGTTTTTGGCATCAACAAAGTTGTTTAACTCTGCAGGAGGAGGAGCAGGATAGTGAGGGTAGCTCTGTGAGATTGACAGATGAGGTAAGCACAGGCCTCAGCCAATCAGCACCAGCTGAGCGCACAGTGATTTGCATGATCCCGCCTTAACTTGCACAGCTCTCACAATCTCTGATATCAGTAGATTGGGTCTTTCCTCTATGGTTTTTCTTCTTTGGAAGCATGCAGCCTCCCCAAAGATATCTTGCATAGATGCATTTCTCCTTTTGCTGCAATCAAACTATTTTTTTTGCTATCTCACTAATGGGAAATGACAAATAAGTGCTTGCTTGACCCCCTAAAATCAGCTGCTAGTAATTGAGACTGTTAAAGTTGTGTTAATCTCTCAGGACAGCGATAAAAAACGCATCGATCAGCGCAAACTGAAATACGAGGTACTGTTTTGTATGTTTACGAAATACTTTTTTCATTAGTTCTTCAGTTGAGGATGTTTTCTGACCAGAATTTCCCATCTTCCCACAGCGGCTGGTGTCGATTCCCCTGGATCCCAGTCCAGAGAGTCTTAAAGATCCGGTGAAGATCAATATTCCCCGTTACGTCCTGTGTGGTCAGGGAAAAGATGAACACTTTGAGTTCGAAGTCAAGGTTTGTCTGTATTTAATACAAACACTGGGTAATCTGTGCGTGACTTGACCGTGTGGTGACCACCAGTAAAAAAAAAAAAAGAAAAATGTGTCCGATTGCTCATCTTTGATGTTTTGAGATTTGGGCTTTTGTCCTGTGTTCAGATCACTGTTTTGGATGAAACGTGGACGGTGTTCAGAAGATACAGTCGTTTTCGGGAGATGCACAAATCTCTGAAGCTGAAATATCCAGAGGTATGACTTGCATGTACAACACAGAAACAACTGAGACGCTACTTACACAAAGATTATGGGCTCGATTCCAAGAGAATGCAGAAACTAGTGAAATGTATCAGAATGTATATTGTAAGTTGATAAATGCATAAATGTAAACATTCCAAATAATATTTATTCATGTAAGTTTTGAAATATTTGGATTTTTTTATATTATTAATTTCACCCCAAAATATGTATTTTTTTGCTTTATTTACATACAATTAAAATTCATTCATGCTAAGTTGCTCATGCATAAATGTAAAATTCATCAGAAATTAATTCATCATCATTCATGTAACCTGTTAATTTTTCAGTATGTTTTTTAAATACTTTATTTTTATAAATATTTCACCCCAAAAAACACCATCAAATAAGTTTTGCATTAATTTCATGCAAATTGTCATGATTTTATTTAGTTTTTTTGGTCCCACTTAATTTTGTGGTGAAATATGAGCTGGATATGTTT
Organism: Carassius auratus; assembly: GCF_003368295.1. Classification (NCBI taxonomy): domain Eukaryota; kingdom Metazoa; phylum Chordata; class Actinopteri; order Cypriniformes; family Cyprinidae; genus Carassius; species Carassius auratus. The sequence goes on from NC_039268.1 coordinate 3,396,611, forward strand.
TTGTGAGATTCACCCAACTATTGCATATTAGATGTTTAAAATTTCAAATCTTATTTTAGCTCGCGGCTTTGGTCTTCCCTCCCAAAAAGATTTTTGGAAACCGAGACGAGAGAATGGTTGCGGAGCGCCGGAATCTGCTGGAGGTAATCAGATGTGTTTCCAATCCATCATTTTTAAACGTGACACTTCTGAAGATGCTGATGATGTCATGGTGTTTTCCCAGCAATACCTGCGGAACTTCTTCCGCGTGATGATGTCACCCTCCTCCTCTTCTCCTCTGAGAACAGACGAGTTCGGACTGCACCTCTCGAAACACGCCGTGTGCAGCATCTCTCCTTTCTTTAAGAAGGGAGTGTTTGACTACAGCAGTCACGGGACGGGCTGATACACACACACACCCCCCCCCCCCAGTACTTATTTACATAAACACAAACTGAGACAAAGACATTTCACCTTAAAATCAAAAGGAAAAAAAATATATTATGCATAAAGAATATCAAGCCCGATTTTGTAACCATAAAGATTTTTGCATTGCGACATTATTTTCGTGGCAATTAAGCAAATTTTTCCAAATAAAATTCTCGTAGTATTATACATTTTGAGTTTTTATTTATGAGGTTTTGCGTAGATGTGGTTCTCATAGTAATACAGAGTTTAAAATCTTTTTATTATTATTATTATTATTATAAGAAAAGTAACATACATTAAAAAAAACCTGTAGAACAACAATACTGCCATGATGGATAAATTCTTACAAATTAAAATAAAATATCATTATTGCCATGAAAATAATATCATAATGGAAAAAATACTATGAATACAAAAATAGCTTTTTTTCTTTATACGTTGAGGTGAAATATGACCTCGATTCTGACACTAATGAACTCGCTCAGGAAAGTTTGAAATCGAGCAGGAATCGTAGAGTGACTTGAAATAGAAAAAAAAAAATGGAAGAGAAGGATCCAGAGTAGCTGTAAATAATTGAGTTGTGCCTTGCTGGCTTTAATTGAGCTTTAAACGCTTCAAAGAATAGGAAATCTGGACTTCATCTGACAACAGATGGTCACTGAAACCTGCTCCAAACGTATTGTGTTTACATCGAGGACCACGAAGCCTGTTTCTGTGGACTGACAGGACGTCCTGTAGCTGCTACTTGGCTTTGTGATTCACTTTAAATCATGTTTACGTTGCTGCGTATAATGTATCTCTACTACTTTAGACTGGATTCAGATGAAGTAATATGAACAGCAGCCTGTTGTTGGCTCCATATTAAATAAATTGAAGCAAATCTGTACTAATATCCATGATACTCAGGCTAACATTGAGAAGTTTTGTTGTTATTATTATTTATAACCACTAAATAGCACATGAAGTGTGAGCTAATGTCTTCCAGAGAAGAAAAAAGAATGCTTTTGATTCAGTCATACTCAACGTCCTGGTTGCAGTTTGAGCAGAATATGCTGTAATAACATGTTCACTCACAGATATTGAACTCTTGATGATTCATTTTCAGCACTATGAAGCCATATGTATATGTAAATGTACTGTAGACTTGATCTGTACAGGGGAGGAAAGGCATATACTGCTATATTAGCCGTTAAACACTAGAACGCTTGTTTTCTCTAAAAGAGTACCGAGAGGAAGATGTATACATTTTTAAAACACTATTTTGATTTCTGAGAACTGAATGTAATAATTTGTGAGTATCATAATTTTGTAACTCGGTTTTAGAGAGTAACAAGAATTGTTTCGCACCGTATTATTATCATTGTTTATTTATGTTGGAGTACATTGTCAAAGACGCTTTGTTGATGCAACATTCGTGTGTATTCATGTTCATGCAAGTAAAGCAGATGATCCAGAGTTGATCTGAGGATTCTTCCTGTCCTAGGATTTTTCACTGGTTTTCTGATGGTGGGTCTGAAGTTTGCCTATTTTTGACAGATCTGCAAACGAGACATTCGCCGAACCCCTTTTAGCAGGTTTCGCCTGTAAAATCATCACAAGATGGCAAAGTCAGAATCTCCCTACAATTCCACTTTTGGAGGAATGTGATTGGCTGTGCTCTGTTCCATGCTTGACCAATGAAAATGCAACAGACCTGAGACTCATGAGGCTTCCAGCCAATCATGTAGAGGATCTGAAATGTAGCTGGAACTGAACCGTCTTCATTGCCATACATCTCTAGAAGAAATCAAATTAACAGAAAAACACAATTTCTAGGACCATCAGGTAAACCAAACACATTTTTATTGTCTCTACATCAGTCCTTCACAACTTTTTTGACTCCAAGGTTGCAAAGACAATAAAATAAAGTATCCTTGTAGAAATAATTAAAATCAATACCACTGAAATGTATATTGTCATAACATTCATTTTAAACAAGTATTTAATTAAAATATAACATGCATTGAAGTACATCGTTAAAATAAGTAAAATTTTACCATAACCACTATTCCACATATAATTGTTGTTGTAGAAAATATTAAATATGTGATAAAATAAATGCAATGGAAATTTAAATTGTCAGATTGACTTCAAATGTTCAATTCGATGCAGTTTGCGCTCTCACCTTTATAAATGGCAGCTGCCGCCAGTATGGTGTCTCTGTGTAGAAGTGACTTCCTGTTCCACGCACAGTTGCTTTCACCCATACCTGAAGCACATGAATAAACTAAACACATCCTCCTTCTCATAACGTAACCTAAGACACCCAGTTTAAAGAGCTTACCTTTTAAGTCACTCATGACCTCCAGCATACCAGGATAATGGACCTGGACTTCATCGATGTCCTGAATGATGACACAAAAACGCCTCGGTGTAGTCACAGATAATTCAACCCAATACTTAAATCGGTGTAATCAAACGTTGATCAAGTCATACCACAGTGAGCATGTTGAAGCCGGCCTGTCCCAGCAGGTTGCCCAGATCTGTGACGGCCGTGTAGGGTGAGATATGAGGTGCAAAGCCGCCCTCCCTCTCAAGCTCGGCCAACTGCAGAGAGCATCGCAGCTCGTACAGCGTCTCGCCGCCGACCATTGCTCCAATGAACACGCCGTCCGGCTTCAACACCTGGTGGATCTGAATCACAAAAACAGGCTATTTTGTGTTCTTCATAATGTGCGACAGCACTGCACACTTGGTTTGATCCTCATACCTGTCTAAAAGCTCCAGGGAGGTCGTTGATCCAGTGCAAACTGAGGAGAGAAATACGGCTTTATAAATGACAGTCGATTCTTTAAATTCCCCATCATGCACTGGGGCAGTACTGTACCTCAGGCTGCTGAGCACTAGGTCAAACGTGTTTTCTTTAAATGGCAGGAACTCCTCATCTGCCACAACACAATGAGTAGGCATCTCACATTTCTTCCTATTTCTCTGAAGAACAAGGAAGAGAAAGAAGTTTCACCAAGGCTGCATTTGTCCGATTAGAAATACAGCAAAAAAAAACATAATTCTGTGAACTTTATTTCAAAGTTTTAAATAACCGGTTTCTATTTGCTTATATTTTAAAGTGTGATTTAATCCTGTGATAGTAAAATGTGATGGTAAATGTCTTTAGCATCACATGATCAGAAATCACTCTAATATGTTGTTTTGCTGCACGAGAGATATTTCTTGTTCCATAGCAATGTAAAAAAATGTTGTTGTTTTATCGATGTATCAATGTTGAAAACAGTTAGCAAAATTTTTGTGGAAACCATACAGCAAGTTCAAAAGAACAGCATTTATTTGTAATAAAAATCTTTTTGCAACATTAGAAATGTCTTCAGTGCCACTTTTTCTCAATTTAATGCATTCTTAAGCAATGAATGGGCATAACTAAAGCCATTCATGAATTTTTTTACGGTTTATGTCACAGCTGTGCATTAGTAAAATAGAGTCTCTTACCAGGGAAGAGTCTGAAATGTCTGTTAAAAAGAGACGTTCAACAATGTCCTGAGAAGAGAGAGAATAGGAATTATTTACTTTCTTATTTGAATAAAAAAATACAATTATAGAAAACAAAGAGCTTGTCAGCCTTAGTCTGTTTTCGCTTAATCTGAACATTCATCAAAAAAATATCTCATTATGTATCACAACATGAATGTAAGCACCTAAAGGCCAATTTTCTTTTAAGAGTACTATTCACACTATTGTTATGAACGGCTGTACCTTATTCAAATGCTCTGCGATGTGACTCTTCCCACATCCTACATCCAGAGCCAGAGGGAACGTCCTGCAATCACATTCAGGGATCAGTTATTATTTACTCACCCTCATGTTATTCAAAACCACATGACTGTATTTATTCTTGTGAAAGCAAACAGGATATATTATTCAGAATGTCAGATTTGCTGTTACAGTGAAAGCAGATGGGGATGGAGTTGTTGAGCTCTCGAAACTCTAGCACTCTCTATTCTAATTCTATTCTTAAAAAAAACCAACACTGGCTTCTCTATTCTTTTTTGTATTCTATCTGTTTGTTTTCTTTTTATTTATCATACAATTAACAAAAAGCTAAAAAAAAAAGTGTGTGGGGGGGGGGGGGGGACTCTAACACTAGCTTGCTCTATTCTTTTTCTATCTGTTTTTTAAATTTATTATAGAATTGTAAAGTGTTAAGCTAACTGAGATTTGTTATAGCACTTGCATATCATTGCTCTTTTGTTGATATTGATTGCTTCCATTGTCCTTATTTGAAAGTCGCTTTGGATAAAACCATCTACAAAATGACTACATGTAAATGCAAAATAAAAAAATAATACTTAAATTTGTCTGTTCATTACACATATCTATCAAATGACTTCAGAAGACTTGAAATATAGCAACACAAGTATTACGGACTACTTTTTATGATGCTCTTTCAGAGCTCAACAGTCCCAGTCCTCATTCATTTCTATTGTATGGCAAACAGTAGTGCTGTCAAAAGAATTAATCACGATTAATCGCATCCAAAATAAAAGTTTTGGTTTACATAATATATGTATGTGTACTGTGTATATTTATTATGTATATATAAATTGCACACACATACAGTATATATTTTGAAAATATTTACATTTACACATTTAAATATTTATATTATTATATTTGTATTAGATATTTAATATATATATTTTCTTAAATATATATACATGCATGTGTTTGCATTTATATATACATAATAAATATACACAGTACACACACATATATTATCGTAAACAAAACGTTTATCTTGCATGCGATTAATCGCGATTAATCGTTTGACAAACTGACCGCACTAGTAAACAGCAGACTGGATATTCTGTTTTTCTATTCCACAACACAAAATAAAGTCATACAGAGTTGAAACTAAGAGACACACGATTTTTTTTGTCTGATCTGTTTCTTTAAGAACTAGTGTCAGGATGATTAAAAGGTATTTTAATAAGCGGGCAGTGACCTTGAGACGTCGTAAACTCTGTCTGCTAATCTGCTCCCCACCTGCAAACACAACGAAAGCAGAAGTTTATTGACAAAGCTTCAGTTCTCCGGGAAACAGTAATACACCACCTCACCTCGTCTCGGAGGTAATCGTATTTGTCGCTGTCTAGTAAAGATGAAGCCCATTGCTTCTGGCTTCGCTTCATGCTCCTGTCAAACACGTTCATAGCGCCTCTCTGAGAGGAGAGACCCCTCCATCCCCTCCACAGACATCGCAGAGACCGGAGGCTTTTCACACTGACACTCATGCTTCCGTGCTAGTTCTCATTATAACACATAATGTGTACAGTAACTCTTTCAAACACAACCTTCTGGTGTGTGCCTCTACACGGAGCTCAGCTCTGCGCCGCACAACAGAGACTGTGTGTGAGGTAAACTCTGGCCTGGATCAGCTCCGGTGACTGGAACACGGACTGGAGTCAGACATTCACCAAAACAATAACAACCTGTATTATAACTAACATTGATCAAGTTATATTAAAACAGATGTAAAAAGATAGTTCAACCAACAGCAATTCAGCAAATAAATAAATAAAAATGAATAATTAGGTTTCTAATTACTACAGCGTGTTTTTGCAGCGTTAAGCAATGTAGCCAATCGATTATTTACACTCGTCCGGTGTTTTGAGCTCTTCGTCTCGCCGTACGCAAAAAGGGCGTGGCTAAGGCTTCCAAGATGTAGCGGAAGTAGTAAAGCACCACGGGAAGACACGTGTGTGGAACTGTGCTGTAAAATCGCACGAAAACCAAGTAGGTCAGTATTGGACTTTATATATGTTTTTTTAATCTACTGCGCAGTCAGTTATGTTGTGATTTCTTGGGGTTTTCATAAATTGCTATAATGTTTTGTCAATTAACGACTAGCACAGTGTTTTAGTTATTTGTCATTACATTCTCTACAGTGGTACAGAATTACAGACAGACACTGTAAACAAACAAATACAGACTATCATAACATTTGCATACAGCCAAATGACAAGTAAACATTTGACAAAATGCCTCAGTTTTTGAATTATCTTAAATCTTGCCTTGGTAATACTGCAATATAAAGATTGATAACAAGCCCCAGCTTTTTCATACTTTATTAGTGTCTTTATGTGATTTAAGATTGAATGAAATGAAAACTGATTTAGTTGCACTTGAGTGTTTTCTATACAGAACTTGAATCACATTATTTTGGGTTATCGGTGTAAGAAATGTTTCATGACATTTCTTTTAATGAATATACACTTGGTTCCACATGTACTTGAAATTAACCACTTCTGTGTTTTTCACAGGTTGATGCTTTCATCAGGCTCTTCCTAATAATTACCATGGCCTCCAAAAACAATGTAAGTGGCGACGACCGCTTCTCGAAGGTCCAGAAGGACCCTCGCTTCTGGGAGATGCCCAGCAGAGAGCACAAAGTCAAAATCGACAAGCGCTTCAAGTCCATGTTCCACGACGAACGCTTTAAACTGAAGTATACAGTCGATAAACGCGGCCGACCCGTCAGCCACACATCCACCGAGGACCTCAAGCGCTTCTACAAGCTCTCTGATTCTGAGCAGTCAGACGAAGAAGAGGAAAACGAGAAGAAGGAAAAAAAAGTGAAAATGGCTGATGAGAAATCTCAGGTTGAGGATGAGGAAGAGAGCGGTGAATCTGAAGAGGAGGCAGACACCGAGAAGATCCTGAAGACAAAAGTAGCTAAGAAAACCAAAGAGCCGCTGGTGAAGGGAGTGAGAGTGTTTGAAGAAGGTACTGCATTCACTTTGTTTTAGAAATGTGACCCTGGAGCTATTAAGTCTTGAGTAGCACAGGTATATTTGTGGCAATAGCCAAAAATACATTGCATCGGTCAAAATTATAGATTTTTTTTCTTTTATGCAAAAAAATAAAGACCACGTTCCATGATGAGATTTTGTAAATTTCATACTGTAAATCTATCAAAACTTGGTTTTGATTAGTAATATGCATTGCTAAGAACTTCATTTGGACAATTTTAAATATTTCTCAATATTTAGAATTTTTTGCACCCTCAGATTTTCTGGGCCAAATAGATCCTACATACATCAGTGGAAAACTTATAAATTCAGCTTTCAGATGTATAAATCTCAATAAAAAAAAAAGGACCTTTATTCGTGGTTTTGTGGTTCAGGGTCACATAATGCTTTAATATTCGTTATTAATCCTAGTAATGCATCTGATTGTCTCTGATAAGAGAATTTGGCATATATCTTAGAACCGATAAATAATGCATTATTTCCTCTTAAAGACAATACGAATGTTATTTATGGCTTGATACCTTTTGTCTTGTTTTTAACAGATGAGGACGAGGAATCTAGTGTTGAAGAAGATGAGGAAGATGATGGCGTGGAAGAGGGTGAGGATGAGGAGGAGGCTGATGAAGAGAGTGAGTCAGGTGATGACAGCGACAGTGGACCCGATCTGGCTCGAGGGAAGGGTAACATTGAGACCAGCTCTGATGAAGATGATGAGGATGATGATGATGAGCTGAAGGAATATCTGCAGCGTGAGGAAGAGGAGATTGAGCACGACTGGGGAGAGATGTGGAAAGATGCTCCACGCAGTGACGATGTGAGATTTATTAATCATAAACTGCTGTTCAGAAGTTAAATGTTTGAAAGAAGACTCCTCTGCTCATCAAAGCTGCATTAACTAGAGATGCACGATATATATCGGCCACCATATCGATATCGGCCGATAAATGTAAATTTTTCTGTTATCGTTATTGAAACAATAAGAGAATTTGGCCGATATCTTAAAACCGATAAATAATGCATTATTTCCTGCAGAGACGCTTCAGATGTGCTGCTGTTCACCATGATGGTTATTAATTACTTGAAATATAATTGAAAACACTTAGAAAATGAAAATACAGTGAACTGCAACGTGCAGGGCAAGCCTGTCATATTATAATGAGATTATTAGCTACTGTAAAATAATGTAACGGAATCTGTTTTTATCTTTGCATTGTTTCATTTATTTGTAAGGCTGCTTTATGTTTGATTTATGTTGAAGTCTTTAATGCCTTTTAATGATGAGACTTTTTTGGTAATCAGGCTCTCAAAAAGTATGTAAAAATGTGGATTTAGATTTATCGGCCGACGTATCGGTTATCGGCTTCCATAATTAAAGAATTATCGGTATCGGGCGAAAAATTTTCATATCGGTGCATCCCTAGCATTAACTATGACTTCTGCCCTGATAAAATTTGCTGTTTATTATTAGGTTGTAAGGTAGTTGTTAAATTTAGGTATTGGGTAGGGTTAAGGATATAGAATATGTGCATTATAATTACTCGTAAACAGCCAATATGTTAAAAATAGGCATGCTAATAGGCAACTAGTTAATGGTGAGAATTGTTCCTCATAGTGAAGTGTTACTGTTTGTTGCTGTCATGTAATCTCCTGTGTTTAGACTTCCCGACGGTTGGCGGTTTGTAACATGAACTGGGACAGACTGAAAGCTAAAGATCTTCTGGCTCTCTTCAGTTCGTTTAAGCCCAAAGGAGGCGTGGTGCTGTCTGTGACGGTAACTATCACATCAGTTTCCTGCGCATCTCATCTCATCTCAGTCCTGCAGCTGTGAGTCTGACGCGTGTGTGTGTGTGTGTGTGTGTGTCAGATCTATCCGTCTGAGTTGGGGAAGGAGAGGATGAGCGCAGAACAGACTCAGGGTCCGCTGGAGCTCACCGGCCTCCCGGAGAACCCTGACGCAGACACAGAGGAGCAAAGGTACCGCCATACACAGTCATTCACTGGAGCTGTTCAGATCCTTATTGGGGTTTGGTTTCCCAAGATTTGCAGTGACGGGGATCCCAGAATGCATTGCAAACAAGCTTAGTGAAGAAATTCTGTTCTAGATGGCCAATATTTATTTAAAACTTTATTATTATTCATTCATTATTCAAGTTTAAATACAATTTTAAAGAAATTAATGCTTTTATTCGGGAAGAATGCAGTTAATTGTTAAAAAGTGAGTGATTTCGGTCTCAAATAAATGGTCTTCTTACTATTCACCAAAGAATTGTGAAAAAGTTCAACATTTCTCACAAAAATATGAAGCAGGAGAACTGTTTTCAACATGGATAATAATCAGAAGCGTTTCTTGAGCAGCAGATCTGCATATTAAGGATCACGTGACACTTGAAGACTGGAGTTATGATGCTAAAAAATGTTTTTTTTTAAGGATCATTTGATCTATTTAGTTTCGATCAGAGGAAGCGTGGTTTTAACCAGTTAGGGTCTCCCGTGTGTTTTCAGGATCTACCGAGAAAAAGTGCGAGACTATCAGTTCAAGCGTCTGAGGTATTACTACGCCGTGGTGGAGTGCGACTCGGTCGAAACAGCAGCAAAGATTTACGAGGAGTGTGACGGCTATGAGTACGAGAGCAGCTGCTCGATGATCGACCTGCGGTGAGATCTTATAACTCAAACCGTCAAGAGCACAGATCTGGTTTCTAACATTTCTAAGAACTTGGCACTTGTCTTAATGTGACGTTGGCTGGTGTTTGTGGCTCTGGGGGTTTCGCAGGTTCATCCCTGATGACGTGACGTTTGACGACGAGCCGAAAGACCGAGCCACTGATGTGGATTACAGTTCCTACAAACCTAAACTCTTCACATCGACAGCCACCACCACAGCCAAGGTCTGACACGCCGAGTCCTACATCAGATCTGAGCTGCTGACTCAAAGTAGAATAATGTGTGTGCTGTCATTAGGTGGAGCTGACGTGGGATGAAACGGATCACGACCGCGTCACGGCGCTCTGCAGGAAGTTCAATAAAGACGACCTGTTGGACATGGACTTCAAGGCTTACCTGGCCTCCTCCAGTGAGGAAGAAGAGGATGAGGAAGAGGCAGAGCAGCAGAAGATAAAGGGTTAGTGATGACTCAATGATCTAGCAACACTATTCTGAACAGGTGATGGTGCTTTTTTTCATCCGTCAGAAATGTTGTTGTGTTGAATTGAATGTTCTCTCAGCTGAGGAGCCCACTGAGCCTCATCCTGAGGAGACAAAGAGCAGGAAAGAGAAGAAGAGCAGCGAGCAGATCGCTAAATACAGAGAACTACTGAAGAGCATTCAGGACAAAGACAAGGAGAAGGATGACGGCATGGATATGGAGGTCACATGGGTACCAGGTAAAACATTATTAATTCTGAACATTTTAACATAAATATTAATATTTTTAATTAATATACTTTTTTTTTTTTTAAGTAACATTGCATATCACTGTTAAGAATATAGTAATAATATGCATTTTTTCTGTAAATATATTAAACGTATAATAAATATAATGTGTATATATATAATTTTATAAATAATATATATATATTTAAATAAATTCCTTTGTATTTTTTTTATTCATTAAATGTCAATTTTTTTTATATATTTATTATTTTATATAATATTCATTCAGTAAATATAATAAAAAAAAATTGACAAAATATACATTTATCAAAAATGTTTTATGACTGCAAACGTAGTTATGTAACAGATATTACTTTTTGATAAGCACTATATATAAATACATAACTACATTTTGTTTATTAATATAAATATATTTATAAAATATATATTTAACAAATATATTTTTATTTTATTTATTGGTAATAGTTTGTGTGAATATAAAGTAAATATAAACTATATAATATTGTATAATATTATAAATAAATATTATAATAAATACAATTAGGTACATGTTATCTAATATTAACATGTATGTTTTATTAATGATTATTGTTTTTTAGGACTGAAGGAAACAACTGAGAAGCTAGTGAAGAAGAAAATGGAGGGCAAAGATCAGCTGACTCCGTGGGAGCAGTACCTGCAGAAGAGAAAGGAGAAAAAGAAAGAGAAGAGGAAAGGAAAGAAGGTAAACATGTCGCTGGGGAAAGAATCATGTAGTTTGTCCTTCTGACTCACATATGCTCTTTTGTCTCGTGCAGGAAGAAGCGGAGGCGGAGCCTGAGATCAGTGATGATGAACTTCCTGCTGATGTTGACCTCAGTGACCCCTTCTTCAAAGAGGAGCTCGGCTCGAGAGGTCAGTGACGAGTCTGCACTTTATTCCCTTCATGCTTTCTAATATTCAACATCAGAGTTTCTCATACTGCTTTAGGAAGTATCAGACCGTTAGTGCTCTGATCTATATATCCTCTCTGCAGCATCCCTGAAAAACACAAAGAACAAGAAGAAGAAGAATGAAGAGAGGTCACCAGAAGAACAGGAAGAGCTGGAGAGACAGAGGGTATGTTTCTCTGATGGTCATGAATGTGTGTTTGTGGGTAATGCATCATGGGTAACGGCTGTGTCGTGGCATCTAGGCCGAGATGGAGCTGCTGATGGACGACGGAGAAGACGACAAGCACAAACATTTCAACTACGACAAGATCGTAGAGCAGCAGAACCTGAGCAAGAAGAAAAGGAAGAAGCTCCAGAAGAGCAACACGCCACTGGAGGAGGATGACTTCCAGGTGGACGTTCAAGACCCGCGTTTCCAGGCCGTGTTCACGTCCCATCTCTACAACCTGGACCCGTCCGACCCGGCCTACAAGAAGACCAAAGCAACGCAGAGCCTCCTAGAGGAGAAACAGAGACGCCGAGCAGAGGAGGAGGCGCTGAAGAGCAGAGCCTCGCAGGAGACGCCCTCGTCCTCCACTAAAGTCATGGACCCCAGTTTATCACTGCTGGTCAAATCCATCAAGAACAAAACTGAACAGTTTCAAGCGCGCAAGAAACACAAGACCAAATGATTCTGATGAATTCATGCTTGGTTTTCAGGAGTCTGTGTGTGTTACTTTAGTGATGAATTTATGCTTGGAGATGAAAGCTTTTAATAATAAACATCATACTTTCTCCTCTGAATTATGATTGCTTCAGACTTTTGTAGTTGACCAACCGGTCATTTTTGGATGAAATAGTCAAAGGTTTGTTTACACCTCATGATCTGCTGCTTCAGATGGGTGTTTCTAGATAAAAAAGAGAACATTTTAATGTTTAAAATCAAAGAAATTAAGTAATTCATCAATAATTAATATTATAGTTTTTGTGTTCTGTAAAAAAATTATTGAATACTATTTCTTTATTTTAAAGCAAAAGTAGTAGTATTATTATAGTAGTATATTTCTTTTTAAAATTTTATTACATTTTTGATTATTTCATCATCATCACTATTATTAATACCTATTCTTAGTAAGTTATTTAGTTGTAGACAAAAACTAAACTAAAAATAGAAATAAAAACTAGGGTTTTTCAATTATTCGATGCTACAATTTGAAGAAATTCTTATTAGTCTAAATAGTAAATATTTTATTTTTTAAATTTTGATTTGTCGACTGATTTCATTTTGATTCCATTCTTAAGATTCTATTTAGAATACACAACATATACACATGTAGAATTTTGCACGATGTGAAGAAATAGCCTCAACCTCTCCATACAAAACTCAAATGGTCACGTTTGTTGGATATCTTTTCAAATAGATGTTGCAATTCCCTTTTAATGAAACATACACACAGAAAAGCTGGAGTTAGAGTTAGCTTTATTCATGTTGACACAAACGCCATTCACACATTCAAAAAGTCTGTTGGCACTTTCACAGGCACCTCATGTTCTCCACGACAGAAGAAACAGGCTTCCTCACTCATGCCATATATCAAAACACAGCTGTGAATGAATGAAAACCTCTTACACTTGCAATTCCAGTGAATACGACCAGTGCTCAGAGCATGTAAAAACATCTCCACTCATGGTCCAGGAATTTCATGTACGTGTAAGAACCGCTCGGGTAGTTCACATCATTAAACCCAATCCAGAAAAGGCACAAATTACAGAGTAATGTCAATGACACAAGGTTTGATTTGACCGAATAAAGCAGAACCCCAGTCCAGATCACAAGCATTTCAGAAGTAAAACCAACGGAATTAACTTACTGTACATTGTGCCAAAGTGTTACCACAAAAACAGCTACTTTATGAGAAATAGTGCAATTAAGGTTTGACATGGACACAGATATGAAAGAGCTGGAGTGTTGTGTAGTGTTTCAGGTTGAATACCACATATATTTTATCACCACAGTATCATTTGTACAGTTCCTGAAACAAATGCAAATGGTGCTTGGCCTCGCCTCCATGCTGTAACAGATGATTGACGGGGCGATTTCTTACTGGCCTTAATAAACAGTCCCTCTGTCTATGATGTTGTGGTCCCTATATGGCTCGGGTCCCTCCTTTAGTGTCTGAGATTTTTTTTGTTGCTTAAATCCCAAATTTGATTGTTGGAAAAGTGACAGATTAGAACACCTTGAGTTGTGCACCGTAGTGTTAAACTTTGAGGGAATAGTTCAACCAACAATGGATGCTCTGCAGTGAATGGGTGCCGTCAGAATGAGAGTTCAAACAGCTGATAAAAACGTCACAGTAATCCACATTACTCCAGTTCAGTATTTGCTTAGAACTGTTTCTGCTTGTAAACAGTGCTTTATCTGTGCATTTTTCTCTCCTGATTCAGATTAGGCAACTTTTTCAGGACTTTTAGGACTTAAGCGACAGTTCAAAGTTAAAATTTCTTAATGGATTTGTTTCATTCAGCTTCGCAAGATGTTAACTGATGGGCATGCGGATTACTGTGATGTTTTTATCAGCTGTTTTGACTCTCATTCTGACGGCACCCATTCACTGCAGAATAATAACACAAGTGATTTCTCCAAATCTGTTCCCATGAAGGAACAAACTCATCTACATCTCGGATGACCTGAGGATGTGCACATTTTCAAGCAATTTTTTTTCTTTTTAGGTGAACTACTCTTTAAAAAAAAAAAAGTTTGAGTAATAATAGTAATAGTGGGATATCTTAACCAGCCCCACTAGTTCTCCCTCTCCTCATCTTTTCTCTCAAAGTCTTTGTGAAACCCCACTTAACTTTATGCCGCTTACATACAATGTTGTGTTGCACCAAAATGTTATAAAATATAGGATTACATGAATATTAAGTAGAGAAAATAAGTTTTCAGCGAAACGCTTCAAGACAAATTGTGCTTCACGTGTCGAGTAAAAAAAATATTCAAATACTTTAAAGCTCAGTAAAATACGGTTTCATTACGATACGACACACAAGGCGATACAAATATGATTCTGTAGAATAAATCAAGTGAAATTAGATTTTTACACTTCACAAATTAGATTTCAAGATATTAAATAATTTTCCCCACAAGAAACACGTCTGCTGTTAGTAAAGAGTAAAAGTCAGTCACGTGACCGGTAAAACCGTTTGACAAACTTTCACAAAAACAAACCGTGACGCGTAGGTTATTTGTGTTTTACGGTTTTCTTTATCTTTAGCAGACATTTTCTTATTAGTGTCTTTCAATAATGCTTTGAGAGAAAGATTTATCCAGCTAAACGAGTGGATCATAATCTCTTCTCTTAATGAAGAGCGTCACATAAAAATGAAAATGAGATCATTTACTCAACCTCACGTCGTCTGGTTCACTTATGCACCATTTTACGAGCAGTTTTATGTCACATGGCAGCTTTTATGTGAGGAAACTGATCATTATTGATTCAAAATAATTAACACATTATATTGGAAATGAAACTTAAGAGACTCAAATAATCAAAAAAAAAAAAAAAAACGTTGTGGGTTGGTAAACTGATTTGCTCAAATACAGTAAAAACTGTAATTACTGTGAAATATTATTATAATTTAAAGCATCAGTTTTCGATTGAAATATAACATTTTTTTATTCTTATGAATGTTAAACAGCTGTGCTACTGAGTATTATTAAGTATTGCTTATTAAACAGATTTTTTTTCAGGATTCTTTGATGATGAGAAGATTCAAAAGCATTTATTTGAATTAGAAACCTTTCGTAACATTTTATGTCATTGCTGTAATTTCAATTCATTTAATGGATCCTTAAAAGTATTACATTATTTTTTTTTAAATACAGTAGTCGTCAACATTTTGAAGTGGATCAAAACATTTCATCAGAGTTGTCTTAATGGTTTTAGTACAGCTTTGATGAAAGGTTTTGATCCACTTCCAATGTTGCCTACTGACCCCAAACTTTTGTGTGTTGTAAATTACCGCACACCAGTTATATAGACCGCCCCAGTCTCCACTGATCCTGGATTGAAAAAAGCAGCGTAAAATACGATAGTGAGGGTGAGTAAACGATAACCAAACTTCATTCTTTCAGGTGCACAAACACTTCTAAAATAGTCTATATAGATTGTCAGTAATCTCTAATAATCTTTTTGCAGCCTCGGTGCAAATTCAGAGCAGCACTTCCCTAAACATCGGGTTTTAGTTCATCGAAACGGGGCACTCTCAAGCATAAAATATGAGTTCGGGGATCTGCCCCCCCTGCACACCCGTCCCATTGGTGCTGTCTGATGAGCACTGGAACTGGAAGGTCACCTTCCCGCACTGGACCTCCGTCATCCCTTCCTGGCCAAAATAACTCAACTCGTTCCCGTCCAGAACCACGCTGGCCGTGTAGAAGGTGTCAGGTTCTATCTGCACCGGGTGCTCGAAGAAGACGGGGAAGGTGTTGCTGGAGCCGTCGGAGAAGTACTTGATGATGGCGACGCCGAGCGTCACGCTGCCTTGGCGCTTCAGCTCGATCTTGGCCTGGTACTCGGCCGAGCCGCAGCTGGAGCCGTACAGCCCGAACCCGGCGATGAAGACGCGCTTGTCCACAGCGAACTGGATGCTGTCGCAGCGGCCGCGGTATCGCCACTGATTGCTGCGGTAGGCGCAGGACTGAAAGCGGTGGCACCTCTGCGGCGTCAACCCTTTGCGTGGCTTGCAGACGAACTTGAGCTCCGGTTTCTTGGCCGCTGTGTACCACAGGAAGATATCGTTGGTTTCGTTAAGCGTCAGCACGCCGGATTGCGCAACACCGTTGGCGAAATCATCAAGCGCCATCGCCGGGATGCGTATCAGGTAGATGTTCTTTCCCAAAACAAGCCGTTTGTTCTCGATGGTGGGCTGGAGCTCCTGTCGGAGACACTCGGCCTCTGCCCAGCTCAACGCCGCCTCCAGCACCACCATCTCTTTGGCGTTGAGCGTCTCGCGCCGCAGGATGCTCTCCAGAGTCTGAGCGTCGATGTCGCAGAATCCCTCGGAGCGGAGCGCGAGCTCGGCCTGCGCGTCGATCACCTCCCAGCAGCGCTGCGTGAGGTCGGGCTCCTCGAACAGGCAGCTCTGAGAGAGCAGGACGCAGGCGTTTCGCGCACTCAGGCTGGTCTCCAGGAAGTTGACGCAAGCGCGGGCCAAGTGGGGAACGATGTATTTTTTGGCGGCGTACAGCGTGGCGAGAACGGTGTCTGCACACAGGTCGATCTCATCACAGTAGATATACCTGGAAACCGAACGCAAACAATTCTGTAAATTCTACTGAATGCTGCTGTCATTTAAACAAATGAAAAACAAACCGAATACTAAACATTCACTCAAACTGTTAAACTGATAACCAGATCATTTGTTACGAAAAAAAAAAATGTTTATAAATAAATTAATTGAAAATGTATTTCCCTATATTCATAAAAACTCCTGTCAAATAAATAATATTTTTATCCTTAAAGTCCCCATAACATAACAATTTGAGGTGTTATAATATAATAAAGTAGAATTTAAATGCTTTTAATAAAAAAAAAAAATTCTTTAAAGAAAATTAAACCTTACTTTATTGGACCTCACCTTAGATTTTCATCTTTAAACACATCACAACATTATTTTAGTACTTTAAAATATTAAACTATAAAATTAAAAATAAATAAATACAGAATTATTTTATATTTATATTGTTTATATTATTAGAAAGAATAAATCACTAGTGTTCTCAGACTTTAGGACCTCACGTACTATCTTCATGACCCCATCACAAAACAATGAGTGAAAATGTTTGGTTTCAATAATAGCTTTGAAAGCCGTACTTCAACATGGCCAGGAATGACGCTGGCTCCACATCGGGGATCCGGATCTCATCCTTATCTTCAGCCAGTTCTCCGTAGAACATGGCATGAAATACAGAACTGCCCACAGCCAGGACATACTGAAAGAGTGAAAGACAACGGCCTCAAAAAGAGATTACAAGCATCCCCCAAGAACATGTCCCAGTCATACATAGGGGGGAGAAATATGATTTTCCATTATATACATGCATTTTAGTTCTTTAATTTGTTGCATTGACTTGATCCTTTATTGTATTAACTGGATCCACTGTCAGTGTATTTGTAAGACTCTGTACCTTGTGTCCCGGCACTCTCTGGGTTCCTCCGGGAGGTCCCACCACAAAATGAATATCAGCCATCTGCTCGTTGTTGAACATGACTGCGTTTCTGCAGAGGACAAACGAACGAGACCCTTACATCCAGTGCCATCAATGCAACATCACTTGCTGTCTATGTAGGCAGCATAACAGAGCAATGCACAAGAGAAAGAGTGATTCACCTCTCTCTGATGGAGGGGTACAAGCCTTGCCAGTTACATCCCTGGATGGTGTTGTTGTTGCTGACGTTCTGCTGCTGGATCTGTTGAACAGCGCTGGGTGCGACAGTGGCCAGTTTTTTGGCAGGAAACAGCTCAGCGGCCATTTTACCAAAACATGTCAATTAATCAGGAGGATTTCATGACAGAGGATCTGGCAACCTGAAAAGACAAAACACTCCAGATATTCAGGATGACACAAAAATCATTTATTATATAAATACAAACACACAAACTCATTTGATACAAATGCTTGAAATTACTCTTTGTTTGCATTTAACGTTGATTTTACCGTTAATAACATGCATTTAGAGTTTATTAGATTATCAATCAAACTGTCATTAGCAACCATTATATATATTTTTTAATATATGTTTATCCATGTTATCTTAAACATCACCTACATTAAACTGGTGCTAAGAGAAGCAATTCACATATAAAAATATATATATATAACAATAATAATAATAAAAAGTGAATTCACATTCCTTCCTAGCCTCGCATAATGTTAAACAGTTAGCAAACATAGCTAAAGCTGCGATAATCCTCCCGATATCACACAACCGCAAAAACAACGTTAAATAAGTGTCTGAATGATCTAGAATCTAGACTGCATTTAGTAAATGGTTTGATAACTGTAACATCAATGATAACAGATGATGATCTGAATTCAGATGCAAGCAACAGGAAATAAACAAAAGCAGCCATCGGGCTCACAAACCTACAATAACACCAAAACGTCAAACTCAAACACCATCACGACATGCCTGCGCTCATTAACTAATAACAGTTCAATAGCAGTAATTACCAGAGGCTGATTAATGCAGCAGGTTTAGTGATCGAGTGAGGAAAGTTTGCAGCTGGTTTGCGCATCAACATCCGCCTGATCGACTGCGCATGCGCGGTGGAAGCGCTTCACAAATCAATTCTACAATTATTATTTGTGAGAAAGAGAGAGAGAAAAAGAAAGTTAAAAGTAGGAACTATGTACTTTCCATAATTTATTTGAGTTGGGTTAATATTTAGAAACAAAAACTGATGTTAAGGGAAACCGTAGAAGATAACTTTTAATACAGCGATGTTGTGATGTGATTAGATGTTTCTCACAAACTACAATTATTAGCTGAAAGACAAATCGTTACCAAATTTGTTTAAAGCCAATCATATATTTCATATTTCAAACATATATTTTTTATTGATATATACGTCCAGCAGGTGGCACTAAATGCAAGGTTTTACAATAATCGATAAGCTTTTAATGACGTCTCTTTTTTGACGCCAAATTGACGTATGCTTTTTATGTTATTTATTTATTGCGCATTTATTTTTTTGTTTTACGCACACACACACACACACACACACACATTCATATAAATATATATATATTATATTATTTAAAATCCCATGCTACGTGTACTGTGTTAACCTAACTGAGACTTGTTATAGCACTTATATATCATTGCTCTTTTTGTTGTTTTTGATTGCTTCCACTGTCCTCATCTGTAAGTCGCTTTGGATAAAAGCGTCTGCTAAACGAATAGTAAAAAAAAAATCCTTTATATATATATATAACAATGGAATTAATGGATAATTATAATACAAGAATGTTTAGCTCAAAACATTCTTGTATAAGTAATACAGTTGCAAATAATTGGAAATGTTAATTGTTTATAACAGTCTCTCTTGCCACTTACAAAACATGCATTGCAAAAAGATATTGGATTTTTGAGCCACATTTTTAGACGTCTACTATCATCCTAAGCATCTTCAGCCTTAAACATGGAGGTCAGTGTGTGAAATTCACAGACTGCAAAGAATCTCTCTTATTAGTGATAAAATAACAAATATTCAGACCCATCGCTGGAATCCCACGGCCAGCAAACCTCTGACTGAACATCGACCCTGGAAAGCAGCTTGACTGGAGCTTAACAGCAAAAAGAGTCACAGGAATGCAACGCTGATGCAAAGGCTTCACCTAATGATTTACTAATTACACTATAGAGGCCTGGGCTTTTGGGGGATGCTGGGTAACGGGTCTCTCAGTCAGACTCCGACAGGCGGAAGGGAAGGGGTCCGTAAACAAGCCACACTTTTATTGTCTGGACATTGATTTGTATCTCTCAGACCGATTCTAGGCCATTTAAAGGCTTATTTAGAGGTTTTTAAACTAGGAAATGACCATTGTTTGCCTGTCTACAGTAGTTATGGTCAGTTTGAACACAAAATTGTTCTTTTTGATTGTTATGTGGAGTCTCATACTATGTTTACTCTTCTATTCATAGAGCCGGTCTGTTTTCTTTGCTTTTCCATAAAGTCTGAGATTAAACTGCTGTGGTAAAGCTTGTGAAATGTCATATTAAAATATGAGTTTATTAAAACATCAGTTTGCTTTTATAGGATGGTTGATCTGGTTATGGCAGACACAAAATCATGCACAACACTAAAAGAAACCAGAATGTGCCCACGTAGTATTTGGACACTTAGCCACACTTCTAAGTGGATGAATTTCATTGTATTCACAAACAAATCCTGCTAAACCTTGTCTCAAAACTTATTTTCATTCATTTTCAACAGCATATCTACTATTTTAGCTTAAACTTATTTTTATGAAATATTATCATAAAAAATAATTAAAATCTCAAAACATACAAAAAATGGCCAAAACATTTTTTTTATCAAATATGAATCAAAATATACTTGCATATTTTCTACCAATATATGTTTTGACTATTTTTGAATGTAAAATAAAAAAATATATATAAAGATATATATATATATTGTTGTTGTTGTATTTTAAATATGCAAAAAAACAGTGTAAATTTTCTTACATTAAAAAAAAAAAAGAAAAAAAAAAATTATATATATATATATATATATATATATATATATATATATATATATATATATATATATTTATATATATATATAATTTCTTTTTGATAAAATAGATTTTTACAAATGTACACTATCAATCCAAGAATTTTTATTTTTTAAAAACATTTTAACATTATTGATTTTAACAAAAATCTGCAAGGACCATAATTTCCAATGTTTCAAAAAATGTAATATTACATTATGTGAAAAAACATGAATAAATGATTAGAAATTTAGTTTTGATCTCTAATAGGCCATTCCATTCTGCATTTAGCCTAATTGTAGGTTATATAAGATTTATTATTATTAAGGTTTATTATAATAAGATTTTTTATTGCCAGTTTATTTTCTTGCCCTGAAAAGCATGTTTAAATATATTTTGGTAAATTAAGGTCTAAAGCTAAATGCATTTTCTATTTCACAAATATATTTAATTGAGCTTCACTGTATGGCAAGTGTGGCTGTGCTGTCTTTCCTACAAATATATGCCACTTGGTTTGGTATTTAGTTTTTTTATCAATAATATCCTGACATTTTTATGTGTGGTATAAATCTCCAATAGCTTTTAGCGACCACTGTATTTGCAATTTATATTTTAGTAACCACAGATAATGAGCTGGGATTAACAACATATGCAGTTATATTTACACAACTCATATGGCGTTGCAGCCATAACATTATACAGTATCTGCAAATACAGATATCGTATCATTTTAGTTGAATGTGGCTGCTAATGAAATCTCATGTTCTCTTTTTCCTCTGTAGTGAGCGGCGGTGATTTATGCCCCAAGTGTATTGTGGGATATCAGAGACTCTGAACACAGGGTTGGTAAGACTTTTCCTTCTCCACAAACATTTTAAGTCTGGCCTTTGTGAGTTTTTTCCTTCTTTTATTTGATTATCTGTCATTTTGCAAAATGCATTTTGTACCAAACGTTTATGATTTTGAGAAATTGCTCTGAGTTATGATCATTTGAGCCCACCAGAGCCCACAGTGTATATATAAGTTTATTTTAGAATTGATCTCAAAATATATTTCAGCATGCTTTCAACATGTTCCACTAATATTTAAAACTCTTTAAATGTTTTTTCTTTACTTCTTTCTATAAGTAGATCAGTATTACCCAGCTCTATTCGCAATGTACTTTTCTTCCTAACAGTCCTGTCATGGTGTCACATTTAATGTTGTTTTGTTGTGAGTGACGGCACATGCATTCAGCCCCAAACCCCCCAAGATCCTTTTCAAATCCTTGAGCGAGCAGATTGGCCAAAGTCAATTAGAAGTCTATTACAATGAAATGCTGTTTATGGAGATAAAGGATGAATTAGCCGTACTAACTCTCTTTATTCATAGCCTCTCTCTTTCTCTTATTCTGTCAAGTGGCATTCATTGAATTGAATAATACGTCTCATGCCTGGGAACCGCAGCGTTTGGACTGAACACATGGTGTGATAATAGGAGACTCTGTATTCATAGGCTGGTCAGTTCCTGCCCCTTGTATTGTGCACAGGCTTTCTCAGGGCTTAGTGTATGTGTTGTGGAGAAGGAAAGGGTGGTTACAGTGTTTCTCGAAGGGTATTGTAGTATGTTTAGTGAGGGCTCGTATTGTTCATTTGGCTGCGAGTGAGAGGAACAGACGGATGGGCTGCACATCCAGGTGCATTCTGGGATACGCTGTGTCTTGATCCAACCCCTTCTTTGTCACATCATCCATTGTCATAATCTCAAGCTGTGTGTGTCTCTCATTGACAGTCATTATGAGAGCGTGCTACTCTTACACACCTTTTCCAGAGATTCCTTCAAAGAAAAGGCAGTTCTGTACCTTAGGAAAAAAAGACAAAACAAAAAAAGGACAAACTAAACTAAACAGCAAGTAAAACACAAACAAAACTAAACAGAACTGAAAAAAAAAACACCTAATAAAACTAATCAAGATAAAGCTGCAAGTAAAAAAACCAAAGAAAAGCAAACAAAACGGAACGTATTAGTAATAAACAAATTAGTAATTAGTAATATGCAAATAAAAAGACAAAAGCCTATCAAAATTAAACTAAACTACAGCAAGTACAAAGAAAAACAAAAGCAAAGAAAACTTAACAAAAATCTCTAAATAAAAAAACAAATAAGCATGTAAAAGGACATAAGCAAACAAACCTAAACAGAACTAAACAAAACTAATCAAGATCAAGCTGCAAGTATAGACAAAACAAAAGAAAAATAAACTAAAATAAAATAAACAGTAAAAAATAAAAATAAAAATAAAATTAAACAACAAATCAAAAGTAAACAAAACTGAACAAAAAGCTATAAAAAAGACTAAACAAAACAAAACCAATAAGCAAGAAAAATGACAAACGTAAACAAACCTAAACAGAGCTAATCAAGATCAACTGCCAGTAAAAAGACAAAAGAAAAGCAAATAAAACTAAGCTAAAATAAACTAAACAGTAATAAACAAATCTAAATTGCTAGTAAAAAGACAAAAAAGCAATCAAAACTAAACAACAAATAAAAAACAAAGGCAAAAAAAAAAAAAAAAAAAAACGGAACAAAAAAGCTAGTAAAATAAAATAGATAAAAAAATAAGCAAGTAAAATGATTAAAAAAAAACAATTAAAACGAAACAAGACCAAACTTCAAGTAAAAAGACAAAATCAAAAACAAGCTAAACTAATCAAAAAAGCAAATAAAAAGACAAAACAAAACCAAATACACAATTCATAGATATAGATAGATAGATAGATAGATAGATAGATAGATAGATAGATAGATAGATAGATCAGACCAGCACTAACCAGCATAAACCAGTCTGCAAATGTAGTTCTGGGTCTTTCTTTCTGTCCTCCGCTGGTCAATCATTCAGCTGTAGGGACCTGTGTTCACCACCAATGAATGGTCAATAAAGAGCCATCACTTTTCTCTGCATTATGCTTGAAAGAAAAGCATCTCAGAAAGCTCTTCTCTGGGCCAAACGGTCACCCTGCCATCTGTGCTGTGGTTCTCCGCCCTCCTGCGAGTGGTTGAAAGGGATAATGGAGTCTTGAATAAGTTTTGAATACTTGAGAATAGACCGTCCCTTATTATTTCCACCAGCATCTGCCTGCCGCTCCATTGATGTGCTCCGTGTATTTACTCCACTCAATTAAACCACTATATACTCCATTAGCGACAACAGAGCCAATCAGAAACTGCCACACAATAGAGACGGATGAAGGCCCTTCTCTCGCTCCTTCAAGAGGAGGAGATCTCTATTCAGAGGAGCGCTGGAACAGCTGCTGATAATCTGCTTCTGCACTGCTAGCAGTGTCTTGCTATTGTCATGTCAATAGTTTCAAACAGGTGTTGCTTTAATTAATGTTGCATTCATAGGCATTCAGGGGCCCTCGGCCTCATAAGGGCACTCTGACAGTTGAAAGAGCAGCCAAACAGACATGCCATCACTCTCTGGACCAGTGTTACAGGCGTTAATGACTTTAAATGGGATTTAAATGAGGCCAGTATGCAAATGTGTCCACTGTTTCGCACTGGGACTCACTTAAATAAATACACACAAACATGCTGTTGAAAGTTAGCATGAGATATTTTTAGACTCTTGGGCTTTTGCCATTTCTTGATAGGAAAAGAAGAGAGATGGCTCGGGTGTGTATGCAAGATTTTAGTCTATAGACCAATAAAGTGTTTTTCACTTTCTCCATGTGAATTTCAGAGAGCACTTCAACAAGGGGCCAAACTAACAAGCTCTTAATCACCAATTTAACTTTAGAATGCAGCAACAAATTTAGAGCTGATGAACTAATCATCATATTAACGGTTAGAGAGTCGGTCTAGTAACCAAAGGTTGCAGGTTCGAGTCTTGCACCAGCAGGTATTGTAGGTTGTGGGAGTGAATATACACCTCTCTCACCTTCAAAACCATGACTGAGGTGCCCTTGAGCAAGGCACCGAACCCCCAACTGCTCCCTGGGTGCCACAGAAAAATAAAATAAAAATGGCCGCCAACTGCTCCATGTTTGTGTTCACTGCTGTGTATGTGTGCACTTTGGATGGGAAAAATGCAGAGCACTTATTCAAAGTATGCATGGTCACATCACTTCATTTTCGTTACTTTCACTTTCATTATGCAAAATTGTTATACCAGGAGATAAAAAACATTATTTATACATTTAGTTTACCACTATGTTTCACATAAAGTTTGTCAATGCAGGTATTCTCCTGCATCGGCTGCAGTTATTGTTGGGTCCACTAGATGGATCACAGTTGGGCTGTTGATTTAAAAATTACTCAAAGAAGATGGAAAAACAACAGAGGTGCTGCGGGCGTGATGCATTTTTGTCTGCTAAAACCTGGAAAAAGGCATAGACAGTAACGGTAATCCATACGGTAATTTCTCTATTGTGCGACACCTCTCCTGTCCCCATGTTGAGAGAAATCGAGAGTAAGTGCAAAGGCAGAGGTACTTCCTTCAGCCTGAGGCTTATTCATTTCACCTTTATTGTAAAAGGGCCTTTAAATTTGTTTTTTGTTGTTAAAAATAAATAAGCAAACCCAGCTCAGGTGAGAAAAGGGAATGCAAAAGTAATGTAATGCATTACTTTTTATGGAGTACCGCAATAGTAAAGTAACTTTCCCCAACACTGAATGTAACTGTAACAGAGGTACTTCCTTCAGGCTGCCATACAGTCGTCATATGCTGTCATACAGTTGCTGGTCCCCATTAACTTCCATACTATGGAAAAAAACTTATTGGGGACAATTGTTTAGTAACCAACATTCTTGAAGTTATCTTTTGTGTTCAACAGAAGAAAGAGATTCACATGGGTTTAGAACAACTTAAAAGAAAGTAAATGATGAGAGAATTATTACAGACTATTTTACCAATGTCCTTACTATTTTACTGGAGCTGGAACATTACAGTTGTGTTGCTGTCTATGGAGGGCCAGAGAGCTATCAGATTTAATAAAAAAATATCTTAATTTGTGTTCTGAAGATGAACGAAGATCTTTCAGGCTTGGAACGACATGAGGGTGAGTAATTAATGACAGATTTTTCATTTTGGGGTGAACTAATCCTTTAAGGCCTAGGTGATGCCAAAACAACAAGATGTCAGCATGTGGTGTATGTGGTGTACCCCTAATTTCTTTGGTTGTTGACGTCATGAAGTGTTACTCAAACATCACCATGACTCTATTCTCTCATAATTGAAATATTTTCCCATCTGAGTGGCTATTTCACTTTGGAGAACCCGATCTGCTTACGAAGCGGCTTTGACCCGTGAAACCGGCACTAAAGACCCACTGGGAAAACTAAAGAAATGGAAATGTTCTGAAGTATGACATTTTAAATTATTTTCCTCTGGTGGAGGTTGCAAGAGAACAAGGAAAAGAGAGGCTAAAAAAATTAAATTTTGAAAGAGGTTACAAAAAAAGTGCCAAAGACTGTTGAAGCGGGCCATCACTCACCGGAGGGCTGAACTCTGGCCCGTGTGGAGACGCTGCATGGCACATTGGCTGGAAACTATGCATTCACTGCAGCGCTGCATGAAGAAGCCATTACCACAGAGAGCCATGGGAAAGACCTCCATCCATTATTCAATCAGTGCAGAGAAGGAATTGCTCGTTTTTTTCCTCATCTTTAACTGTGTTGAATCACCTAGTGCATACTAAAGGCATGCATTAGATGCGAAAACCATCGTCCGATGTGCTTGTTTCTTCACTGTATCAGAGGTGTTTTTCAGGGGTTGATGGAGAACAGTATTTCACAGAATACTTCCTGTCTCGCTTTGGGACTTCCTCTTACTTTGACATATTAGTGTGGTTTGGACTGGGCAAATAGTTTGAGAATACGCTGCTAAACTGTATGGAGTATTATTTGGCCTCTTAAATCCCAAAAAGTGGCATTAATGAGATCCTCAGAGAGGAGAACGTGCTATGAACAGAGTGTTTTTCCTTTTTTAATCAGTCAGGCTTGCAATTTAATCATAGAGGCCATGATAAAATACAACTTGGTGCAGGTTGAAATCTGACTCCATGAGGAGCATCAGTTCTTTGCATGTGTATTAAAAGTTGCAGTCACACTCTTTCTCTCTGTGTCTCTCTTCCCTGAGGCCCATGGGATCCTGAGCTCGTGGTGTCCTCTGCTTTAGGACAATAGGAGGAATGTCCAGTCCTTTCTGTGGCTCAAACAGAGCGTCAGGAGAGGAAGTGGCCTCAGCGCGTTCAGTCGATCCACAGCCTCGGGCCGCAGGGAACCGCTTTCTCATCTAATCCCTGTCTCAGGCTCCTCTCTCTTCTTTTCTCAATCCCTCTTTCGATCGGTTCCCCTCTCTTTTCATTCTTTCAGCTCCAGCTCTCTGTTTAAGCTGTTTTCACGGCATGCTTGATACATTAGAGCACCAACTCACAGCCCCAGCTCCCTTTGTCCAGTAAATCAAAAAATTTAACAAAAGATAAAGCAAGAATTTATTTTGTAATATGAAATTATTACACATTATTATTTGTAATGCATCCGTAATGCAAAAGCATTTTCGTCAACAGGATTAAAATATTATTACAATACATTTTAAGTACACCTTTGTACATTTTATTAGTATTTGTTGTACTGACTATAATTTTCGTCTAAATTGTATTACATTAATGTAATGTGCTTATAAATAAAAACAGCAGCAACACCTTGAAATTAATACACTAAAATGTTACCTTTCTTACACATGTAAAATGTTACATATTATAATATAAATGTGCTTATAAATGCTAAAAACAACAAAAATGGATGCATAATAACATTTTACTAAATTGCTATAAATAAGTACAAATAGTGAAATAGAAAAAATGAGTAAAACATCTAGTTTCTTAACAGTAATTTGGGAAGAAAAGAATAAAAACAACAAAATTATTATTATTATTAAGATTAATACAAATTCAGTTTAAATCTGTGTAATTAAAGGCTCTACAACAAAGACTACAATGAAACACTTTACTTTAAAATGTAAATATGTAAATATCATTTCTTTTTCATTCCAGTAATGAGAATTCAGGACGGAAATGTGTGTAACTATTGGCTGGCTTTGAGAGATTTATCTTAAGCGAATAGCAGGTTTACTTGTTTAAATGCACTGATGGCAAAAGAAAAAACCCTCCAAAGCTCTGAAATCAGAGGAAACCATCTCACTCATCAGTGGAAGGATTAGATGTGCATCACCGACTGCAAACAAGCCAGAGAAATACTTCACGTTTGTGTTTTTCAGGGCTGTGTGTTGTTTTAATTTAGTCTTCTGTGTGTGTGTGTGTGTGTGTGAAGGGGAACAGGGGGTTTGATATGGTTCTTCCTCTTTGCCTAAATGAGCCGTTCAGTGGCCGAAAAAAAAATCAGTTTACAGTGAAATACCCATTATAACTTGTCAAAAAACATCGAGATTCACATGAGCAAATGTTTCCAACCAATGGAAAGTCACTTAGAGCCGTTTATCGTCATTTGCTGTGACAGATGTTTGGAACGTCTTAGATTCCAAACTACAGCGACTACAAAGAGTGGTTAGACACATAAGATACGCTTAAATATATACGCTACTGTTCAAAAGTTTTGGGGTTAATTGATCAAAAGTGACAGTAAAGACATTTATAATGTTTTTCAAACATCAAACCAGCATTTTAGATTTCTGAAGGATTATGTGACACTGAAGTAACTGGAGTAATGATGCTTTACATCAAAGGAATTAATTACATTTTAAAATATATTCAAATAGAAAATTGTTATCTTAAATTGTATCATTTTTTGATCAGATAATTGAAGCCTCACTGGGGACTTATTTTAAACTTTCTGACCCCCAGCTAACAAAATACTACAGCTTCTGTACATTCTGTCCATACTGTGAATGAATTGTGTAATGTACAAAGCATACCTGTGTGTGTGTGTCTTTGGATTCAACGTCAGAAATTTTCCTCATGCATTTGCTAATGGGGCTTGCAGAATGAACATTTAACACTGCACAGACCAAACTACTCCGTAGGCCCAGCAATGTGTATATTAGTGTCTCTGTCTTTCTCTGCACACTGTGAAAGGACATCTCAGTTTGGCCAGACGTACCTGTGTATTTTCCATGCACACTGTGAAATGATGCCAGAGTTTGCACTGACTGATTTCTGTGCACACAAGATGCTTCAGACAGGAATGCTTTCCTAATAATCACTTGTAAAGACCCTTCACTCAAACTATTCAACACAAACAATTTTCACAATTAATTAAAAATAAACTTTGAAGTAAAAATAGTTAAATAATAGTTCTTGTAAAACAAACTCAAAAAACTATTTCATATACAACTTTGACAAATCACTTTTTGCAGTGCATGTCTTGTCTAACATTAGAAATAATTATATTGTTTATCTGCATTATAACTAGAACACATTGCGTCATAACCATCTGAAAGCCCTTCATTTTGGTCTTATGAGATGTTGTACAGTGATATCACAACCGAGAGAGATGATTGTTTGGGTGAATGGTTTCGTTTGGTTTCCTCTCTTGGGTTTGTGGTCGTAATTATTCGCCTCAGTTCTCCGTGTGGGATTTTCATTCAGTTGCCGTTTCCAGATTCAAATCCACACTCATATACACTCTTAAAAACAAAGGCTGTTTTACTGGCATCTATACAGTGAAGGAACTTTAATATCCACTGAACCTTTCAATTCTTAAGTTTGCAAAGAGCAGAAGAACCATTTTTGGTTCCTGAAAGAATCTATCAGTCAACAGATCGCTAACATTTTGTTTACTTAAATGGGGAGTCATCTCATTTATCATCAGTAAAATATGGAGAGCCACAAGGATCCGTCCTATGTCCCCTTCTATTTTCAATATACATGTTGCCCCTTGGTAATATTATTAGAAAATACGGAATTAGCTTCCACTGTTGCTGATGATACTATATCTCAATGAGACCAGATGAAACCTCTAAATTATCTAAGCTAACAGAGTGTGTTAAAAATGTAAAAGATTGGATGACAAATAATTTTCTCCAATTAAATTCGGATAAGACAGAGATATTAATTATTGGACCAAAAAACACTACACAGAATCTTGTAGATTACAATTTGCAACCAGACGGAGTCAAAAATCTGGGTGTTATATTAGACAGCAACTTGTCTTTTGAAAATTATTTAATTATGTTCATCGTCTGGTTGACTATGTCTTGTATTAATTAAAAAAAAAATCCTGTCATACATACACAAACTGACAGTCACCACTTATAAGCTACTACTAAATATTGTAGAAACATAATTTTCTGTAAAGTTGCTTTGTAACGATTTTTATTGTAAAAAGCGCTATACAAATAAACTTGAAGTGAATTGAATTGAACCATAAAAGAACCATTTTTAATTATAATGTTGACAACATTTTAATGATCTAAAGAAACCTACAAAGAAATGTTTGTGGAATGGAAGGATTCAATGGATGTTCTTCATGGAACCATCAATGACAATAAAGAACCTTTACCAATGGAGCTACAATCAACTTAGGCTTACTATGCTTTTGGGAAACGCAGCACTGATCCCAGAAGATCTAAGAACTGATCGCTGAAAGGTTCTTTGAAGAACCAAAAATGGTTCTTCTATACACTCTTAAACAGCCCACACACACTTTTTCTTAGTGTGAAGAACCTTTTAAAAAAGCAGGAACCTTTTTACACTATAAACAACCTTTTGAGCAATTGAAAGACTTCATGGATTTTAAAGGTTCTTAGTGTAAAAATACATTCCAATAAAGAACCTTTACTTTTAAGAGTGTACATTCATAGCAAATTAAAACGTTAAAAAAAAAAAAAAAAAAACAAACAAGGCTTTACATTTCATATAAACGTAAAACTGTTCATAAAAAGTTCTCAATCGTTCACTTATAAGGTTCCTTTTTCACTTAGGGTGCGCCTTTAAATGGTAGCAAGGCCACTTATTTGATTTTGGACAGAGCTCATGTTCTTTCTCGCTCTTATAACCATCAACAGTTCATCTGTGTGTAGTAATTTTTTCAAGAAAAGTGTTCCTGGGTTTGAGCTCTGTGACATTTCAGATGATGATGTCATTGCTCCATGGCTCCGGTTACCATCCCAGAGTGAGAGTGAACGCGGCTGCCATGGAGATCAAGTCGTCGTGACTCATGACCGAGCGGTTTCCTCCCGCGCTGTGAGGCGCGCAAACCCTCGTAAACACAGTTGTATTCGATTAACAAGGGTTGCATTGCTTTTTTGATCCGTCGGCCTCAATGTCCCTCTGCTTTTCCGCTCTCTTCTCTTGTTTTTGCTTTTCTCTCAGGCGTGCATAAACACAAAACACGATTGCGAGTGCATAAAACAAGATGAAAACCCCAGGCCGTGACAGCTCTGACCACATAAGACTTGTTTGATATGTGTAACATTACAAGCTGTTATCATGTGGTCAAACATTCCTAAACGCTTGTGTTTATGTGTGTGTGTGTGAAGGAGGAAGAATTTTGTTTCTGAGGGAAAATGACTTGAATCGAGTCTTTCTGGACTCTTTCTTGTTCTCTCTCTGTGTGTAAGACGGCTATCATTTGCAATTAGCATTATTATAATATATGGTGATCCGACTGCAGATCTGTTTACACCACAGAGAAACACATGAGCAAGAGAAAGACTAATTCTGTCATCGTGTTCATAACTCACGTCGCTCCAAACCTGTGTAGCTTTCTGTCGTCTGTGAAAAAACAGGAGAAATGAACGAATCTTATCAGCTGTTTTGGGGAATCATCAAAAAATCCCTCTAATCCTTCACTGAAACTGAAATAGCATTTTAGTGAGAGGAAATTACACAAAATGGAGAGGACAATTCAGAGTTATTTTTATTGAGTAATGTGTAACAAAAGGGTGAAGCCAAAATCTCCTCGAGTGTCCTGAAACTCCACCCAATCAAAACGGTCAGAAACGCTCTGAATCTGGCTCATCCACTCTGTGATTGGTGTGTATGAATGTGT
Source organism: Carassius auratus (assembly GCF_003368295.1). Taxonomy (NCBI): domain Eukaryota; kingdom Metazoa; phylum Chordata; class Actinopteri; order Cypriniformes; family Cyprinidae; genus Carassius; species Carassius auratus. The sequence goes on from NC_039268.1 coordinate 3,428,407, forward strand.
CGGTCCAAGCGAATGTGTGTGTGTGTGTGTAATAACAGTAAGGTCTGTGATCTATGCCCTGCATCCCTGCTGAGAGCCAAACTGAACTGGGATGTGGCAGCTGGCCAATACACACACACTCACACACACACACACACACACACACAGGGTCAGAAAGGGTGTAATTGTTTTTATCAATCAATCAATCACCTTTATTTATATAGTGCTTTAAACAAAATACATTGCGTCAAAGCACTGAACAACATTCATTTGGAAAACAGTGTCTCAATAATGCAAAATGATAGTTAAAGGCAGTTCATCATTGAATTCAGTGATGTCATCTCTGTTCAGTTAAATAGTGTCTGTGCATTTATTTGCAATCAAGTCAATGATATCGCTGTAGATGAAGTGACCCCAACTAAGCAAGCCAGAGGCGACAGCGGCCAGGAACCGAAACTCCATCGGTGACAGAATGGAGAAAAAAACCTTGGGAGAAACCAGGCTCAGTTGGGGGGCCAGTTCTCCTCTGACCAGACGAAACCAGTAGTTCAATTCCAGGCTGCAGCAAAGTCAGATTGTGCAGAAGAATCATCTGTTTCCTGTGGTCTTGTCTTGGTGGTCCTCTGAGACAAGGTCTTTACAGGGGATCTGTATCTGGGGCTCTAGTTGTATCTGGTCTGGATACGTACTGGATCCGGGTGACTGCAGTGACCCTCTGATCTGGACACAGACTGGATCTGGTGGCCACGGTGACCTTGGAACAAGAGAGAAACAGACTAATATTAGTGTAGATGCCATTCTTCTAATGATGTAGCAAGTACATCAGGTGTTATGTGAAGTGTTTCCGGTTCCAGTTTACCTAATTTGGTTGTTTTCTTATTTCATTAAAGAATTTTGCATTCTCTGAAGAAAATAGGCAATGACTGATATGAGTTTGCTAGCATATTCTGAGTGGTTTTTAGATTGAAGAGTGGTCAAATTCTGAGGATTCTCACAGTCATCATTGTGGCATATTTGTGATGTGTCTGATGACATGAAAGTAAAGCTGAGAGAAACAAAGGCAGAGAGAGTTTCCAGAAACCTGTTTGTTTGCCGTTCCAGAGACCTGCACATAAAAGTGACCACAACAAATGAGCATGTGTGTGGGCTGTTTGTTTCAGCATAATTACAATGTCTTCATTGTCACATGATCATTCTATATATATATATAGGAAATACTGGAAGGACACCGCATAACTTTGACTTTTGACCTTTCTCTGCGGCTAGAGGAGGATTGCAGGGTCATTATCCTGTAGTGAGGCTCCATGCTCTGCTCAGTGTGTGTATGTCTGTGAGATTAAACACCAAAACCAACAGTTATACTCCCAAATGAACAAATGTGTTACAATAATGTTAATATCCCCACAGTGTATAGGCCCAATACATATGTGTTAATCCTAACAAAGTCAGCATCATGAATCATGAATCACTTTTCTTGGTCAACTGGACGTATGCTGTTGCACCAGATGTGCGTGCAATTCATGGGAGTCACACAGTTTGAATTAAATTTTGTGTACTGTATGTGCATTTGTGATTTGCATCATACACTATTTCCTTCAAAAAAATTCAAGAATTACATAATTTATCAATAAGAGTGATCTAATTTAGCATCTAAGAAGAATACAATGTTTTGACATTTTTAATATTATAACCATCAGTGGATGTTTCAGTAAAACAAAACTTTTCAAATTTCTTCCCTTAAAGCTGCAGTAGGGAACTTTTGTAAAAATATATTTTTTACATATTTGTTAAACCTGTCATTATGTCCTGACAGTAGAATATGAGACAGATAATCTGTGAAAAAATCAAGCTCCTCCGGCTCCTCCCAGTGGTCCTATTGCCATTTGCAGAAACTCCATCACTCCTGGTAAAAAACAACCAATCAGAGCTGCGGTCCGTAACTTTGTTTGTCTTCAAAATGTAGAAAAATTTACATAATAAGCGAGTACACCATGAATCCATTTTCCAAACCGTGTTTTTAGCTTGTCCTGAATCACTAGGGTGCACCTATAATAAGTGTTTATATTCGGACTGTTTTAGATTGCTTTGGGGGTACCGCGGCGGAGTAACCCAGTACCTTTGTGATTCTTCATAGACATAAACAGAGAGAAGTAGTTCCGACTACGATGTTCTTCCGCAAGACGCAAGCAGTTCTGTTTATTAACCGCTAGAGCGTCAAAAGTTCCCTACTGCAGCTTTAAGGACATTTCTGACCTCAGGTAATGTCATTTTTAAAGTGTGTAATTGCTGCAGCACTAAAACAGCCCCTAACAGAACTAAAAAAAAAAAAAAAAAAAAAAAAAAAATTCTTCGAAGACCCCTTTCACCATTGGTTGAATAAACAGGTAGTCCCACCCTAAACACACGCCATTGGTTAAGCTTGTTGTGACTGACACAGTCCGGCTACTTAAACAAACTTGCAATTATTTTGGTGCCCCTAGGCCTAGAGGCTCAGGAATGACACTTCACATAACACTATTCACAAGTAAATGAACTTTTCACACAGATTTCACCAAGCAAAACTTGAATATTCGTGGGAAATTGCATGGCTGGAATGATTCAGCTGGATGCGTTTCAATGAGATTATCGAATAAAAACACAATGTTCTTTTGAGAAATATGCTGTAAAATCCAGTATAGGTCAAGTGTGTGTGTGTGTAATCAAATACAGCTTTCTATTTTCTCATGCAAACTTAATTATGGGGCTATTTACAGAATTTACCGATAAAAACAAACACACAACCTATTAACAAAGTGGTGGATACAAACAAAAGATTTCAGCTCCATAAATACATGTTTGTCACAGCTGTTGGCTCTCCTTATTCTATCATATGGCAACCACTAGTCCATCCACATAGATAGATAGATAGATAGATAGATAGATAAGGATAAGGGTTGAAACTTTATAAAACGGAAAGTTCCTGTCCTTCATTATGATTGACTAAGCCAAGTTTAAAGTCATTGTAAAGTACTCTATAAACACACACCTGTGAACTCATTACATTACATTAAATACATTATGTTCTGCTAAACATTGCTGAAAGTCATTGTTTTGTTATCAATAAATTGTTAAATTTTGTTGATGTTGATATTGTACTGTATATTTAGTGAACATTTTATTAAATCAGTAAGCCCTTTTGAAGTCATGGTTTGCTGTGATTTTAAAACAACAAAACATTATCTAAAGCTCCATGTTAACTGTTTTACAATCACAATCAAACTTCTTATTGCCTAATCTGCCATTTTAGAGAAGATGACCAGTTAACAGGGACAATTCTCAGAACTTCTCAGAAAGTTACATTTTACATATACATTTATACATTTAGCAGATGCTTTTATCCAAAGCGACTTACAAATTGGGGAATACATCAAGCGTTGGATCATATGGTTGAAACGAAAGATAGTAAGTTATAGTTGTGTGTCAAAAGCATAGCAATGGTAGGAGAAGCCATGTGCCTGTTTGATGGGTCCCAGTGAAGTAGTGTATATGGAGAAGAGGAGGGGTCCAACAACGGATCCCTGAGGAACTCCAGTGACCAGTTGATGGTCTTTGGATACCTCCGCTGCCCAGGCCACCCTGAAAGTTATGAACAAATTTTCTTCCAGTATCATTAATAAAATGTTGGTTCAAAGGTGTCTGGTCTTAAATTCTTTTTTTTTTTTTTTATGTTTTTTTTTTTTTAATGATTGTCTAACATTTAAAAAAGAAAAGTTTACTTACTACTGTTAAGAGAACATTTAGAACATTCAAAAGTAACATTCTCACATTTTTTTTGCAAGCGCTAAACATTGCCTTAATGTTTTCTCTAACATTTGCATCAGGAAAAAAAACCCTTTATATTTTTGTTAACTGTTCACTGAAAGGTTCTTTGGGGAACCAAAACTGGTTCTTCAATGGTATCACTGTGAAAACCTTCTGATGGCCCCTTTGTTTTTAAGAGTGTACGTAAACCTTTTATGTAAAGATATTACATGCATTTGTGTCATTTTGTACTTGATTGATGATATTCCTCCGTCTCTATCAGATGTGCCTATTGAACCTGCTGCAGTGCTGGCTCTGTTTTCGGGGAGTGTGAAATGTTTTCCTTACACATCAGGGATGGAGGATTTCAGCTCTCATGTGCAGTCTCTTCTCCACAATCACACTATAGACCACTTTAAAACAAAATGGTTTTCATAATAAACTTATGATTTGCTGTACTGCTTATTAGTAGATTTGAAGCAAAACATGTTCAAAATCAAATAATAAGGTCCAGCTCACAAACCAGAGATCAAATTACATGTCTAACAGAACAAATGCACACATGCAATAACATTTTCTGATTCTATTGAGCATTCTCTTACTGATGTTATGTCACTGTCCTGTGTTGTGGCGAGTGAATCACAGCGTTCCCGTTCTTTTATTTGCTCATTACTGTGTAATCAGGAAAAGCTGGTGGATGCGTCCCGCCGAGCGCAGCTGCACGGCCCGCGGTGCGAGGTCTCGGCTCGAGCTGGTCCCGTGTACCACTTCACTGGGAACGGATGGGAGTTTTACAACAAAACATCTTGAAACAAAGCGTGGCCTTCGCCGCATGATGTCTTTTTACCAGGTCACAGATTCAGCAAAGTCTCGTGGGAACAACACCTGTTGTGAAACAGACAGCAAACTCATGGCCAAGAGAGATGACTGTTGTTATCCGCCAAATGAACACGATTCAGATGAAAGAACTAAAATGTTTCATCATTTTCGGTCTTTTGAACTTCAATATGTAACTCAATATTTATGAATTTAGGAATTAGATGAGATTTAACTCTAAATATTTTATTGACCAGTACAAGACCACATTTAGTTAATGAAAAAGTCATGTATCTCTGACTGAGGTCATATTGCAGTCAGAGTAATTACTGTCAGTCACATAAACTATGTATTACAGATTAGGGGGAGTTTAGGACACATTCTCAGCACAGTTAGTAGAATATAATCACACACACCCTTGAGATCCCACACATACTCTTGCATTGATTGAGCTGTGATAACAATTTAAAAATTGTCCATTATGAGGACAAATGGGTCATGATTCATAAACACCCTATAAAATGTCCTAATCTGACATATATTTGTCAGTCAAACAAGATATTCAATGAGAAAATGTTTCATTGGGAATTTTTGAAAGGTAGGCGGCACATTCCAAAAGTCGGAGGGTGAATAAAGGTCGAAAAATAATGACTTTGTGAAATTGGACAAAAAGGATGATTGATATAGAGGTGATGCAATGCAATGATGATGAATCACATACTGTATAATAAGAGCATGTATGTGAACTTTGACCCGTGTCCTCATATCTTTTATTACATGTCATACTTTCTGTGTTGTTGTCAAAGTCTTAGGTATCTGTGGAAATGCACAGCATTACATTTCTAAGCCTTGTTTGTGTTGTTTCTTTTGTTCTTGAGAATCTTATCTTATATCTGCTTATCTGTTATAAAGGTATGTGTGAGAATATATTTCCTGAAACACAAACTCATCACTTCTGCTCTCAGCTACACAGCGCAGCTATAAATAGAAAACTGTAGAAGCTGCAACACTTTTTCATTAAAGACAATGACAACATGTGGCCAACCTCACAGAGATCTAAAATGTGTTCGTCATATGGTCCAGTTAAAAGTATTTACAGTGTCTGGCTTGTGTTGAGCTATTTCATCTCCAGAAAACAAAGAAGGAATTGCAATTAGCTGCGTTTCCCCTTCAAGCAAACTCAAAGCTCTTCAGCACGCACTCAAACATTAAACATCGCCAATCATTTTTCTTCGGCCCAGGATTAGGAGGACTGGTTTAAAATAATAATAATAATAATAAATAAATAAATAAAAAATCAAGGAAATAAAAGAAAACAAAAATAATAAATGTCAGATTTCATAATTCAGTGAAAGTAATTTACCAATTAAAATATAAATTTTTATATAAATGTTTTTTTTTTATCCCAAATTCTGATTGCTTGTTGATATTAATAATAAATAAATTAAATTAAATTAAAGTGTATTTAATTTAGCAATTAATTTATTTTATACGCACAAATATATTAGAATATTATGTATAAATATGTTTTTGTCCCATTTATTATGAGATAATTTCAGAAATTTAATTCCATTTTAAAATACCAATACCAAATAATGTGTGTGTGTGTGTGTGTGTGTGTACATATATATATATATTTATATATATATATATATATATATATATATATATATATATATATATATATATATATATATATATATATATATATATATATATATATATATATACACACATGCACAAACACACATACATTCATATTTATATATGTATTATTATTATTACTGGAAATGATTTTTGCAGTGCTCATTCCCTGGGTGTCTGTTTGAAATCTGAAGCACGATTGAGCCATTGGAGATCTAATATGTAACAATAGTTGCTCATTAACTGTTTGTTTTTTTCTTACTGACATGTTTCGCAACGTCGCTCCTGCAGGGAAATGACACGCAGGTCAGAGCAAGAAAGTAGAGGAGAGGCTGTGGGAACTTCAGCTCGTACACTAACACACACGCACACTAACACAAAGCACCACATTACTGTAAAACATCCCAGATATCAATCCAAAAACAAAGTCAAAGGTAAACAAATGAATAAACAAACATGCAAACAGACAAAAAACGCAAACTGATAAAGTTTTTCTCATGAGGGTGAGGCAGCCCTTGCATGGGTCATGCATGAATTAATAAGGCGTGAAGATACAGGAAAGTAAAACCGAATGCCTAGTGTAGCATAAGGAGAAAGCGTCAGATTCTGGCTTCTTGACAGCGTATCGCTGCCTGTGGCTACAGGCGTACTGGGATGCCAATATCACTTTTGATGAAGCGTGGTTGAGCTGCTATGATGTCACTGTGTTTATGAGTTCCGAGGAATTGGGAGAGTCTGAGAATCCTTGATAAAATGCTTGATAGACACCTGGATTTAGCCGAAGAGTTTTGTCAACACTGCCGTATCACACCTCAGTTGTTTCTTGAGCACAAAGGGATATGGAAGATGAGAGGGCAAGAGATTTCAATTTGTCAATAAACAGCATTCACAATTTTGCTTCCACAATGCATTGTATTTTAAAGTAAAATATGTGAGAGAAAAGGGCTTTCTTTGAAAAAAAAAATCCCTAGATCCTTCATCCATTTTATTTAACCTGACAAAATATAGAATAAATAAAAAATAAAATAAAATAAAAAAAACACTTGGTGGTAAAGTGTTAAAGGACTAGAAAAATAAATAATTTATATATTTAAAAATCAGAATAATATGCATGGAAGGATTGTGCATAATAACAACAGTAATTAGGGTCAAATGTAAAAAAAATATATGTATATATTAATTCCGGTAATTCCGGTTTGGGGAAATCTACAGAACAGCGATACTAGGTTAAAAAGATCAGAACTGATTAGTTGTGAATTACTGTTCAAATGTTTCTTTTTTTAAAGAAATCAATACTTTTATTTAGCAAGGATGCATTGACTTGAACTAACGTGACATAAACATATGTATAATAAGATTTCTAATAAATGTTGTTCTTTTAACTTCCCATCAATCAAAGAATATTGGGGAGGAGGAGGGGGGGGGGGTCCAAGGTTTTCACAAAAATATTAAGCTGCCCAACTGTTTTCAACATTGATAATAATAAGAAATGTTTCTTGAGCATTAAATCAGTATATCAGAACGATTTCTGGAGGATCATGTGACACTGAAGACTGGAGGAATGATGCTGAAAATACAGCTTTACATCATATGGATTATTTTTATTTAAATATATTCAAATAGAAAATACTGATTTTAAATTAAAAAAAATTCATTCAGTTTTTTCCTGTATTTTCCATCACTTGGTTCGAGAGATGTCATTCATAATTTTCAAACAGTGTATATTTGTTCATGAGATGAGTCTCTTTTCTTACACATGTGGATGAATCATACCTGATCTCTTCCTTGTCAATGTAATGCACTTCATTCTCAAACAGAGGCTGAGGGGGCGTGTCCTAAATGCAGGGTGGGCGGAGCCGTTCCGGCCTGTGCCATAATCTATTCATGACCACTCTTTAAGGAGACTGGGACCCAGCTGCTCTAATTTAAAAATAAAGACCCCCACCTTTATCAGCCCTTCCTTCCTCCATCTCTATTTCACAGGAGACCCCTTTCTTCTCCATCCCCCTCATTCCTGTCATGTTCTTTTCATTTGGGACTCCTCGAACACAGACTTGGAGATGATTAACCATTTCACGCTTAGATTTGAAAAGAGCAGTTTGTCGTTCCAAGAAAGAGCCGTCTCTGACCAGCTGCCGTTACAGGCATGAAGGGACTGAGGCTGTTTCTTCACCCAAAACAATGGAGAACTAGCAGGGGTCCTGTGTTGTGATATTCAGGGTTCTTGCTTATGAATAATATATGCATATTAACAGGACTTGTCACAATGATAACCTGCGTCGAAACATGTAGCAAATGAACCTTATTAGAATGCAATCAAGTTGAGTAGTGAAAATGCAATAAGGCAGAGACAGCAGGAAAAAAGGTCAGAGAGCGATGCCTAATGCGATTCCACTGACATTCTTTGTCATGCTCACGCTCAGATAATGTCTATGCAGGCTCATGGGAAAAAACTGACAGATATTGTGTGTGTGCTGTCTGAGATGTACAAACCTGGACAGGATAGGCATCACTTAATTTTATATGAATGACATTATAAGTGGTGGAAGCACAATCAATACAATAGATTGTCTTATACTGTGACTTAGTGCTGATTGAGACAATGAAACAATAAAACCGTATTCTTAAAAACTGTTACATTGCAATTACAAATTAAATGGACTAAGGTTCAGTCGTGTCAATATATTTGAATTATTTTGTTATAAATGTATTTATATATGGTTGTTTCGTACAAACACACACACACACATGTTTGTTTTTGTGAAAAGTGGGTTCATCCCATAGGTGTAATGGTTTTTATACTGTACAAACTGTGTATTCAATGGTCCTACACCAACCCTACCCCTAACCCTAACCCTCACAGGAAACTTTGTGCATTTTTACTTTCTCAAAAAAACTCATTCTGTATGATTTATAAGCGTTTTGAAAAATGGGGACATGGGTTATGTCTCATAAGTCACTCATTCCTTGTAATACCTGTGTCATACCCATGTCATTATACACAGTTGTGTCCTGATATGACACAAAAACATGCCCCCCCCCCCCCCACACACACACACACAAACACACACACATATAGATATACATTATCACATTTTATTTTAATTTAATTTGATATATATATTTTTTTTTAATTCTGACATCCTTTATTATTTTATTTAACATTTACCTGGTATTATTATATATGTATTATTATAGTCTTGCACATATACAATTATTAATTTTACATATCAGTTATTATTTATTACTTTAATTATTATTTATAGATGTTATTTTTTATAAATAAATCCTTTATTATTTATTTAATATTTAACTGATTTTTATTATTTATTTATGACAATACTGTAGTCTTGTACATATGAATGTATTTATTTAACATTAAATGATTAGTTACTATTTCATTTCATTTTAATTTATCTTATTTTGTATTTCATTTCATTTTAGAACTGAATAATGATACCTTTTTTAATTTAATATTTAACTGATTTTATTATATATTTATTATTATATGGTAGCCTTGTACATAAACACATTTTTATATAATTATTAATTTTTATTTTATTTTCATTTTTGTTTTATTTTAAAACTGAATCCCAGTACTCTTTCTTATTTCATTTTTAATTGATATATATATATATATATATATATATATATATATATATATATATATATATATATATATATAGTACAGTACAATTAAAAATGTACAATACATTTTACATTTATAATTTCATTTTTATTATTTCTAAATGTATTCCATGTCATTGTATTTTATAACTGAAATCTGACACCCTTTAATATTTATTTTATATTTACACGATTAAAAAAAAGTCAGATGATCAAATAATTAGGGAACAAAAAAGAATCGCTTTGGAAAACAAGGTGGATGTCATTTGCATGCATAGCCCCGCCCATTCATGAATATGAAATCATCGCGAGTGTGGGCCCCGCCCCTCCCCGTGAACGCGATGTATAGATGGAACGCTCTCCTGGCCGCACTCGCAGCTTTCCCTCTCCAGTCCGTGGGCATTGTTTGTAAAGACAGGAGGACAATACAAGAATAGAGGGCGGATAATAGAAGCTCAAAAGGGGCATCAGGGATCTGTCCTCTATTGGACCGGAGTGCATGAGGCACTATATGAGAGCCGTGTTTCGGCTGAAGTTTAGTTTCACAGGCAGCGAGCAGACAGACAGAGGAGGCATGACTCTGAGACGGAGTCCAAGTTTTGCGGTGCTGTGCGTTCATGTGCTTTTGCGGTGTCTGTGGATGAGGGTACGTGCGGTTTGGCTTTCACAACTGTTTATACGACGCAATGTGAACATGCATTTGTGGATCATCGGATGACACTAATTACTGAGTCGATCTCAGTCGATTCATTTGGATTTTGAGACTTTCTTTCTGCAGTTTTCAAAATTTTTATAGGCCTTATGCATTTTTTCGGGTTTTTTCCCCGAATATTCGTCATCCCTTATCCATCAAATTGCTTGCTACGGATACGCAAACGCAAAAAAATAGAATTGTGTGCAATGACATTTTTTCACTGAAATAGAACTGAAAAGTAATTTGAGTTAAAGGGCTTTTAAATAGTTTTCTTTTTAGATGTTTTGATTCTTAATGCACCCAATTGCGGACAACAGAACATTTTTGCGCACGTTTCTGGCGCATACATTCAAATGGATAGACATAGATGACAAAGATAGATGTCCCATGTGCCAAATACTGTCCTTTTGATTTTGCATGTTGTTTATTTGCAGGTATGTGAGGCATCGGGGCACTTTGAGATGCAGGTTTTGTCCATGCAGAACTTGAACGGGGAGCTGCAGAGCGGCGCGTGCTGTGACGGCGCGCGCGTCGCGGCGGACGGCTCATGTTCGGCGGATGAGTGCGATACGTTTTTCCGCGTCTGCTTGAAGGAGTATCAGTCGCGGGTGTCTTCGGGAGGCCCGTGCAGCTACGGAAGCGGATCTACTCCCGTTATCGGTGGGAATACTTTTTCTGTCAAGCCCCTCGACGGCGCGAGCGACAAATCCAGGATCGTATTGCCCTTCAGCTTCGCCTGGCCGGTGAGTTGAGAAGTCGGTTTTGGTAGAAAAGCCTCTGGGAAATCCTAATCTGATTAAACATGTCTGGGATCACGGGAGAACGGGGCAAATTGTCACACTCTTTACCACATATTTCCCACGCTGGGTTTATTTGTGAAACTCAGCTTGTGTGTAGACTATTTGTTCAGAAGAGCCATTGTTATTGGCCAAAAAATGTGACCCAGGACCACAAAACTAGTCATTAAGGATCAATTTTTTTAAATTTAGATTTATAAAGTGAATAAATAAGCTTTCCATTGATGTATGGTTTGTTAGTTTGGCTGAGACACAACTATTTGAAAATCTGAGGGTGTAAAAAAAAAAAAAAAATCAAAATACTGAGAAAGTCTCCTTTAAAGTTATCCAAATCAAGTTCTTAGCAATGCATATTACTAATCAATAATTAAGTTTTTATATATTTATGGTAGGCAATTTACAAAATATCTTCATGGAACAACATCTTTACTTAATATGCTAATGATTTTTGGCATAACAGACAAATCAATAATTTTGTCCCATGCAATGTATTGTTGGGTATTGCTACAATTATGACCGTGCTACTTATGACTGGTTTTGTGCTCCAGGGTCACAAATGTAAATTTTTTGTGACAACAACATACCCTAATATCTAATGTGAATGTGTGAAATCTTGCCCCGGTGTCACCTACAACCAGCGTCTCATTCTGTTTGTAAACACACAGTCCACATTTCTCAGGATTTTGTTTTCCAGTGGTCAAATCAACAGAACAGCGGTTCTGTCCCGTTTATGGCATTCCTGTATGACGACACTCAGGTTGGAAAGGGGTTGTGTTACCCCACCCCAGTGGGCCAGTATATTCTCAAAACAGCATGACAATGTGCTATAAAACACCTGAGTTTATCTCCAGCATCTACTGATGGACATTCAGAGGCTGTTTTACACACAATGGCCACAGGAAACTGCTTTAAGATATCCAGTCAGACCCCCATTGATCATTTAAAAGGGGTTATCTCTCTATCTCTAATTCTCTAATGAAACCTATAGTGAGACGCCTAGCTAGGCAGCATTTTTGGGCATCATAGGTGCCCCGCTAGTTGAAAACGTGTGTATGATGCTGGAAAATCAATGCTGTCTTGGTTGGTCCACTAGGTTTTGAGACGCATCTAATAATGTAACCTTCAAACTAAACATGCATTCAAATGTGAGGGTTTTATATGACCAGTGCTCTTATAAAATATTATGACAACATGATGATGTATGGCAAAATAAAAAATGACAATACAATAGCAAATAATAAATCAACACATATTCTATAAGATATTTGGTTAAAATTCACAAAATAATTCATATAACATAGTTATTGTTGGTTATTACATGGTTGTTACACACGGTTATATGTTGATACTTTCAAAATTGCCAAAGACTGGACATTTATTAATCCAAGATGTTTTGTTATGAATATATTTAGCTTGTGATAGACCAACATATAGTTAGTTTTTTGGCCATTTTAAGTTTATTGACATTTGCTGATTATTACCAGGTACGGTTGATTGACAGAAGTGTTAGTCCCACTTTAGTTAGTTCCCAAAATTGTCAATGAATAATATATAACTTTTGGGTGTATGTAAGTAAAGATTGTGCAAAATAAGTGTTAATTTTGCAATCACTTTTAATATATTTTGACCGGTGACCACCACCTTGACTAAACAGTGTGATAGTCCTATAGTGGTCAACCATTAGAAATCTCTTATCAGTCAGCCACAACTTTTTTTTTGTTTTTTTTTACATCGCCCAAGGCAGATCTGATTGTGGCATCTATTTTTCTCCATTCTGAATCTGAATGGTGCAATTGATTTTGCTGAAGCCTGTTTACTTTCACAACTCGTAAGGCCGAGCCGTCAGTACAAGGTCAAAGCAAGTCAGTCTGATAGTCCAATTAGGGCTGGTTACCCTGACAGCCGCGCTCAAACATCTCACCCCCTGCCCACGTCGACCACAGCGGACTGGACCTGCCTCACAGCCGCTCTGAATGGAGATTAATTAGACATTGTCATCTTGCATGCTTTCTTTTCCGTCACAAGTCTACCTAGCAATTGAACTGCACACAGCCTGCGACGCTGGATTGTGGGACGGCGGTTCAACAAAGCGGGTTTACAAAGAAACACAGGGGGTCTTTGCATGAGTGTGTGTGTGTGTGTGTGTGTGTGTTCTGATCTATCTGTTGTTCGTTTTCGCATCATCAGCAGTGGTCAGATGAAAATGCAGGGTGTGTGTTTGGATGTTTCTGACGGAGTCTTGGTAACCAGCGTCCTGCTGGTAGTGAACTTGGATGAGAAGAAGACTAGAAGATTGATTGTACTGTAGATATTTCATGCATCACTCTTAAAAAATCTTTGACGGTTCCATGAGTTCATCTAAAACTTCTTTGTTAAGAACCCATTTTGCTCAACCTGTCCTCCAACCAATACGCCCGTATAGGTCGTTTGTCCAAATCCCTAAAATACGACCCATTAGAGCATATCCTACAATTGCGCCGCTATCGGCAAAAGGTCGTTTTCATATTAATGTTTTGTACTCTTTTATTTGCCCTCTGGTTTGCGTTTCGTGTAGCTCAGTTAGTAGATTATTGCGTTATACCTTGATTTGTAATCATGCTATCATGGGTTCGATCCCAGGGAACGGACGTGCATGAAAATGTATATTCTCAATAAATCATAATTTAGCATGATTTCTGTGAGGGTTAGGTTTAGGGGTGGGGTTAGGTGTGGTACTTCGAACGAATAAGCCACCTACAGTAGTAAAATATGTAGGAAAATCTGTGAGATCGGTGTAAGAAGCCCACACATTGCATTTAAATAAATGTGCGTTTTGATTGGTAATGACGTTATACGTCATTTCATGACGACAGACGCAACGCGATACTCTCATTATTTTTACGCCCACTAGAGGGCGCTTAACCTTAAAATGTAAATATAGGTCGTAATAAGGTGCTTGCACAAACGACCTACAGTTTATGGTCGTTTTTTGTTGGAGGACAGGCTCATTTTACTATACAGGGTTGTTAAGCTGCTTTTTTGGAGATGTTTTGTTACATTTATTAGGTTCTCAGATCCATGTATTGGTTAAATGGATCTCTCAATCATAATAACATCCTTTTCATTTATGTGAAATTAAAAATGGCAACCGCTCTAAACTCTTAAAAATAAAGGTTCTGCACTGGCATCGATTGTTCATCTATTTGAAAGAAATGCCGTTTCAGAGCAAATACATTGAGATATAAACATTGAATAGGGTCAAACAAACATCTTCGGTTCTGTCTGAGAGGTTCTTCATGTCTTTCTCACACTGTCTCTAGTTCAGATCACTGAGGTGTCACTTGGGGATGAGTCTTGTAAACCTACTGTGTCTTTCTTGTGTGTGAGTTTGAACTCATACTGCCCTCGCTCGTCTGACTTCACCTTCATTTGTGTGTGTGTGGATGGATGGATTAAAGCTCATAAAGGCCTGTAGATCCCTCAGACTGCGGAGCATTACTGGTGTGTGTGAGGTCATCTCAGAGAGCCCTGACGGACTAAATATTTCTGCTGTCTGTTCTCAGAATCAGCTCGTATTTCTGACAATATTTCTCAAGCTGTTTCTGTCAGTTTCACATTTTTCTCATCTAACATCTCGCAGAGAGTTTTTCTCACACATTCTTTCACTCTCTTGTCTGTCCTGTTACTTATCTTTAATTAGTCGATGAAGAGCCAGATAGTGAAAGTAGTTCAGTGATGTCTCCTGATAAAGCACAGAGTGATCAATCATTCATTACAGCGCTGTATTAATGTTCCGCGAAACATTCTGGAATGTTTGGTTCTAAACACCTAACCTAAAATATGAAAGTTCTGCTTTAATTCATTGAATGTTCTATAAATCCAAGGAGCCTGAAAAAACGCATCCATGTTTTAAAAAACAGTATTAGAAATCACAACTGTTTTCAAGATTGATACTCATCAGAAATGTTTTTTGAGCAGCAAACCAGCATGATTTCTGAAGGATCACGTGACACTGAAAGACTGCTGAAAATTCATAATCGCTATCACAGACATTGCACACAGTTTAAAATATGTCCGAATACTGTCATTTAATTTTAAACATTTAAATTCAAGATTCAAATGTGAAATCTCATTGTCTACCATTGATAGAATGTCTAGAATAGACTTTGATAGAATGCATATTTTTTACCACTTAGCTCTAAAATGATTAAAAGCCTTTTGGTGTAAAATTATATGATGAGCGCATTACTTACTGGTTTATCAGTTTTTTAACCCCAGACTTACACCTTGAAGTCTTTCTCTTAATTTGGACTAAATCTCACCCATTTTTGACAACTGAGATAACTTAGATCAGCAGAATCTGAAACACGAATGTTCAAAGAAGACATAAAACTCTCAACTTCTCAATTTCACCCAATGTGAGATTTACTGACAATGCAACACTGGGCCGATGGGGCCAGTAACATTTCTGTCAACTGACCCAAAGCTCTTTCACCACTGGGTCATTGTGATTGAACATAAAATGAACAGAATCCAGTTTAAAGCGATTCTTTGAGATTGTGTGTGATGGTGATTTAATGTGTTATTTCTTTCTTTCAGAGGTCATACACGTTGATTGTGGAGGCCTTGGACTTCAATAATGACTCAAGCACTGGCAGTGAGTATCTCTCTCTCTCTCTCTCTCTCTCACACACACACACACACACACACACACACACACACTATTCTGTATTCTAGAGTATACAGTCAGAAAGTGACAATGAGAGAGAACGTGCTTGAAAGCAGCATGCAGCATGTGTGTGTTTCTGTGAATTTCTGTGCGTGTGTGTGTTGTGGATGGCTGGCAAACACTTCCTGTTACCAAACCGCTGCCTGCACCTGCTTGCATTCATCAGTCTTTTAAACACATTGTTGTAAGTGTGAGAGAATCTTACACACATGCAGCAGGGAGTAAGTTTGAAATTTGGGTCATTGCTTGCAATAGTTTGTGTAGAATCAAAGATGTAATGTGTGTATAATCTTTTTTATTATTATTTATCTCATTCAGATCTAAATAAGTGTGTGCCAAATCTGAACAGAAGTGCAAATATTGACTTATACGTAACACAGACATGTTAAGTAGCTTACAAGTTATAGTAGTAACATGTCAAGTATTTTTTATAAAATGTATTATACATACAAACAATAAGAAATCAATATTATATATATATATATATTAAGTAACACTTTAGTAGAGGGTCCAATTCACACTAACAAGTAGTTGCTTATTAGCATGTCTATTATTAACATATTGGCTGTTTATTAGTGTTTATAAAGTACATATAATGCATGACATCTATAATCCTACCCAATACCCTAAACTTAACAACTACCTTATAAACTATTAATAAGCAGCAAATAAGGAGTTAATTGATGCAAAAGTCATAGTTAATGGTTAGTTAATAGTGAGAATTGGACCCTAAAATAAAGTGTGACCATATATTTATATATGTAGTGTTTTTTTATTATGTTTATTTTTCTTCTATTTCACAATTACAGTATATTTGTGTATGTATGCTAGCAGAAATGCACTATGCTCTTGCACTATGGTGTGATGTTTCGAGCGTCATGCAGGTGAACAGCGAGGAGAGGTAACAGTGAGATCTCAGCTTGGGCAGCCTGGCACCGATGTCTGTCCTCCTGTACTTCTGAAGGACAGGTTTAGGTCCTAAACCACGAGCCACACACACTTCACACACTCCTCTAACATTTTACAGCCCTTCGGCCAAATACCTCACCGCTGTGCTGGATTCTGGCCTGCCCTGAAAAAAAGTACTACGGTATTCCTCTGCCCGGTTGTAAACAAAGTTTAAGATATTAAGCAGAAGTCTGAGCTACTCTATTTCATACCTCAAAAGGTGATTTATACTATCAGGCTCTGAAAAGATTTAGATCTATTTGTCTATGATATGGCTTCGGAAGACTGGAAATACAGGGTAAAAATCATAAAAGGGAACATTTGTGATACTTTAAGGGTTTTCTTTGTCTATTTTGGTGGTGTAAATAGTATTTTAACAGAGGCCTGATTAAACCGCAGCTGCCCGCTAATGTGTCTGTTTCTCTCTGTCTCTCACTCCTGTAGGTGTTAATGGTCAAGTCATAGAGAAAGCGGTCCAGTCGGGCATGATCAACCCAAACCGTCAGTGGCAGGTCTTGAAACACAACGGCCCCGTGGCTCACTTCCAGTACCAGATTCGGGTGACCTGCGACGAGCACTACTTCGGCTTCGGCTGCAATAAGTTCTGTCGGCCCAGAGATGACTTCTTCGGCCACTATATCTGCGATCACAATGGCAATAAGACCTGCTTGGAGGGATGGGCTGGCCCAGAATGCAACACTGGTAAGGGGTGGCGCCTTTGTCAGATTTACAGTACTGTTGTGCATGAATTTATGCATTTCATGCTAGAGGCAAAATACTTCACATTTCATATTTGCGGTCTGTGTCCGTTGGGAATATTATGTGTGCACACTACCATCTCAAAGTTTGAGGTTGGTAAGATTTTTTTAATGTTTTTAAAAAGGTCTCTTCTGCTCACCAAAGCTGCATTTAAAAAAAATTAAAAATCTTCAGTGTCACATGATCCTTCAGAAATCACTCGAATATGCTGATTTACTGCTCAAGAAACATTTTTAACAGCACTGCTTAATATTTTTTTTGGAGACTGTAATGCATTTTTTTAAACATTATTTGATGAATAGCTTATCAAAGTTTAAAAAAATTATTGTTCGAAACAACCGCATTTATTTGGAAAAAGAAATCTTTTGTCACTTTATTAATGTATTTATGGTGACTGTTGATAAATTGAATGCATTGCTGAATGAATAAATGCATAAAAAAAAAAAAATCTTACTGACCTCAAACTTTTGAACAGTGATGTATATGTGTTATTAATATATATAAAATGCCCAAACCTGAAATACTAATGGAGATTAATTACAATTTAAAATCGTTTTCTGTTTTTATAATATGTTTTAAATAAATGGGCTACAAGTTGTTCTTTAAAACAAATTCAAAAAACGATGAAAACAAATCACTGAGATTTGTTGTTCAGAAAGTGTGGGAATGGGATTTGGGCTCGGTCAGACTGGACTCATACTGGCTCTGAATCACTGACCTCACAGGGATGTTGTTATTTGAGATTGTCACTATCACAACAAAGCTTTGGCTCACACGCACACACAGCATCCCGTCTGCCAGCTATAGTGTGTGTGTGTGTGTTTAATACAGTGTGGGTTTGCGACAGTATTAGGGTGGATTGTATCTCTGTAATAGTGTTTATTCCCTCATTGACTCCCGCATGAAGAAACACGAGTGGAGGGGAGGAGAAATGAGCTCATGTTGGCAGATGATGTTGCGAGCGGCTGGAATGGCGTGATGAGAGAGAACTGCTGAGATCACACAGATGGAGCTGATAGCAGTAACCTCTTCCTCTCTTGTTTTCTTAGCCATCTGTAAGCAGGGCTGCAGCACTGAACATGGCTCCTGTAAAGTGCCTGGAGACTGCAGGTAACACACAGCATTTATTAAGACGCATAATGGATTTAATGATTCTTTTCCAATATCAAGTGAGCTGAGTTGTGTCTAAATAGGCAGTGCCCTTCTAAAGTAGCATGCTAACTAAAAAGCCCACAGCCTTGTAAGTAAGCTCGATTGAAACACAGTTTTCTGCACTGGCCTACTATTAAATGACTCATTTTGAACACTACAATGGCAACATATATAATCTCACAACTAGGGCTGCAAAAATTGATTTTTTTTTATAATAGAATTGCAACTGTGGTTTAAAATGTGATTTTTTTTTCTTTAAATAACTTTTTTATAAAGAGGTTTTTTGTGCATTTTTTTGTAGGGGTGGAAAATTTGATAAATATTTTTGTATATATATTGAAAGTTTAATAAATAATAATTACAAATATAAATACATTATTTTGATTATTGTTGCTGTTAAAAATAGTATACAAAATAAGACATACTTTAATTGTAAAAATAATTATAAATTAATTTAAATATTTTTTTAAATAAAATGTATTAATATTAAATATAATTATAGGTAAAAATTGATAGCCTGAATGCACTGTAAGTAGCTTTGGATAAAAGCGTCGGCTAAATGCATAAATGCAATTTAATTTAATGCATACATTTTTTTATGTAATTTAATTTAATTTTAATAATAATTCAAATTACTTAAAAATTATTTAAAAATACTATTTTTTATGTTTTAATTTTGCATGCTCTGACATTTGATGTTCTGCCCTTCACAGGTGTCTGTACGGCTGGCAGGGCGAGTACTGTGACCAGTGTATCCCTCATCCCGGCTGTGTGCACGGCACGTGCGTCGAACCCTGGCAGTGTCTGTGTGACACCAACTGGGGAGGGCAGCTCTGTGACAAAGGTATTTCTGTTCTATTCTGTTCTGTTCTGTTCTATTCTTCAGTCTGGGACATTTGTTGAATTGTTTTGTATGGTGTAGACTTGAACACCTGTGGCACGCGGCAGCCCTGTCTGAATGGTGGCACCTGCAGTAACACAGGACCTGACAAATACCACTGCGCCTGTCCTGATGGCTACTCGGGACAGAACTGTGAGAGAGGTGGGTCACACACAAACACACACACACACACACACCTCACACGGCTGATGTCCCCCCCAAAAAATGAGGACATTTTGTTATGGGCTGGGGTTTGGGAGTGAGTTCAGTTTGAGTATTATGAAGCACAAAAACCTTTTTATTTATTACACTGCATTTTGGGATTGGTAAGAAGTCTCTTATGCTCATCAATGATGCATTTATTTGATAAAAAATACAGTAAAATTAGTAATAGTGTGAAATATTACTGCTAATTTAAATAACAGTTTATTTCAAGATTCCTTTGATGAATAGAAGTTCAAAAGAACAGCATTTATTGAAATGAAACCTTTATTTAACATTACAAATGTCTTTAGTGTCACTCTTGATTAAATGAATGCACCCCTGCTGAATGAGATTGTGTTTGATGGGAGGAATATTCCACGTTCATGGAAGTCCTGGAGAAAAACCATCATGGATAAAACCTCGAATTTGATCGGAATTTTCCAAAGAAGAAAAACAGTCGGATAGATGTTTTCTTGAGTGCACAGCTTGTATGTTTTTGATCCGAATCTCTCACGTTACTTATCAGCGATTCATCAAATTAAGCCATGGATCGTGTTGCAGCTCATCTGGCCAGAAACTCAGTTTTATTTACGGGCCAGTGCCAAATTTTATTCACATTTGGCACTTGGTGAGGGTTAATTTTGGATCCTTAATGTCCATATTTCTCTTTTTCTCGATTTATTCTGGATTCTGTCATCTGTCTCTCTTTGGACAGGAGATTTGTATGCACAGTGAGGGAGAAAAGAGCAGAGATACACACGCAAACATACACTTACTAATCAAGTAGTTCGTATCCTGGCCAAGCCGAAGAATGCAGTGTGCATTCATTTGATTTGGGCAGAATAATGCATCACATCGTGTCACATAGAGTATGTGTGCTGGAAAAACAGATCTTGGTTTGGCACGGCGTGGCTTCTGTCAAACACACTTCACCAGGCCATCCTGGATGCAATAATAGAGATATTTTCTTGTTCTGCTGTTTTCGTTTTGTTCTGGTTTGCTCCGATTTTTGTTTATCCTTTTTCTCGTCATGTTTTATTGGAAATACAAGCTCATGGCCTCTTGCTACACTCGTCTGTTTTTGTTGGTGGTCTCTGTGCGGTGTGAGAAAGGCCAAAGGGGCTTTCCCGTCCACTGACTGATCTGATAAAGAGCGATCGAGCGAAGAGAGGGAGTGACTGGGAGATTGAAAGGGGAAAACCAAGACGTGACCCTGCCTGACTGTCTGTGAACTCTAAGACAATGTGATTTCACTGATCCTTCTCTCTCTCAGTTGAACGTTCAGCTGACCCTTTGCTAAACTCTGCGACCGCTGCTTGCTCTGACAAGAACGTCTCATGATCTCTGAATTGGGGAAAAGACCTGTTTTTAGTAAAGCTTTACAGAAACAGAGGACTTCTATATATTTGCATTATAATATTGTAAAAAAATAAATAAAATTGTGGCAGATAATAGTGAAATGTCAGCTTGCATGCTGTAACTGAACATGTTTATTTCCACAGCACTGTAAAATAAGTAAAAAAAAAGTCATAATGTAATTGGGTCATTTATTTTAGTTATTTTATATAGTTTTTTTTGCTATTATTTATTTACTATAAGAGTATTTATCAATATTTTTTAAAGTTTACATTTTTTTAATTTTAGTAAAAGTATCAGTATTTTTATTTTTATATTTTATATAATTATAAATTTTTTTTACATTTTTTTATGAATTTATTTTTATTTTTATTTCAGTTTTATTTTAGGTAATTCTAGTACTAATAAGCTTAACTTAACCTCATCAGTTACTTTCCAAGGCTAAACTTTTTAATATTTCTTTGTAAAGTTTTCATATTTTATTGTATTTTATTAAAATTTTTATACATTGTTTTTTTTTTTTTTTTAGTTTAAGTATTTTTTTTTTTTTTGCAATTAAAAAACCCATTTTCCTTAACAATAACAACACTACCTGGCATGACTTGGCTACTAACCAACCAACTGGTTAAATAAATGGACATACATTTTTGATTTAAGTTTTAAATAATATTACGTGAGTAGAAAGAGCCATAAGATGACAGGCAGAGACACACAGTGCTGCTCAATAGAAAGGCAGTTTGTCATTGCTTGGCAAATGTGTGGTCCATGTGTTTTATTTTGGGGTAAAATGCTGTTCTGTCTCAGTTTTGCTTTGATTGTGTGTCACACATTATAACCTCTCTCTCTCCGCAGCGGAGAACGCCTGTCTGTCTGAGCCGTGTCTGAACGGAGGCAGTTGTGTGGAGTCCAGTCAGGGCTTTGAGTGTCAGTGTGCGCCGGGCTGGACCGGACCGTCCTGCAACATCAGTAAGCCACCTCTGCTCAGATTAGCCTTCAACTTTACATGCAGAGAACTGAGCCAGATATAGAAAACTCTTTTGAACCAAGCAACTGCATGCCATCACATTAAAATCGTAAAAAAAACATTTCCTAAATATTATTATCATTTGAAAGAACTGTTTCTTTTTGAATTCATTCCTGTGATGTAAAGCCGAATTTTCCTTCAGAAGTCATTCTAACATAAATAACTGATACAGATTTCAGAAGTCTGTTAAACGATGACGTCTCCTCCTCTTCCTCAGATGAAGATGACTGCAGTCCGAACCCGTGCAATCACAGCGGCGCGTGTGTGGACCTGGTGGACGGTTTTAAATGCATCTGCCCCGTGCAGTGGACTGGAAAGACCTGTCTCATTGGTGTGTGTGTGTGTGTGTGTGTACCTCCCTCTCTTTCTTTGAGTCACGGTGTGTTTGTACAAAAATCCATTTTACCGTGGTAACCGAATCAGCCTTGGAAGAATTTAAGCAGCAGACCACCACGAGACCCCCGCTGTTGATTCATACGAGAGCGCATTTACAGTCCATTAACACACACACGCACAGATTCCTCAGGCTGCGTGCGTATCAGTCTGATTGTAATTTATACTGCACTCGTGCTGATTTCCTTTGTCATTTTTGGCTCAGATGCTAATGAGTGCGAGGAAAGCCCGTGCGTCAATGCCCACTCCTGCCGGAATCTGATTGGCGGATACTTTTGCGAGTGCCTCCCTGGTTGGATGGGCCAGAATTGCGACATCAGTAAGTATTTCACGGTTTCAAATGAATGCCGTCAGAGTTCAGATTATTAGCAGCTCTAAAAGAAGTTCAGATGTTCCATAAAATTAAAAATAAGTTTAAAATATATATATTTATTCCTAAAGATCCCAGCATGACATTTAAGCAAAGCCCTATCAGTTGTAGTATAGATATGAATGATGCTTAAAATCATTTTTTTAATGACCAGACATACATTTTTTGTCTGATTGATAATTAAATGGTCAAAACAACTGAGTGACCTGAGTGATATTTAGATTCCAGAACATCAGAGATTTGGCAAATGCATTTTCACTTGTAAGTTTATTCAATATTTTGATTAATTTTATTAGCTTTCAGCTGCTAAAAGCATCCAGTATTCTCAGCCATCCCTGTTTCACACGTTCCACCTGGTTTAAACTCATGATTTTCTCCAGAAAATGACTCTGTCTGGGCCTGATATAGAGTCTGATCTTGCTTTCTTGGCGTGATTTCTGAAATGTGAACTGATATTTTGATGGGTTCCCCCCCCGCAGATGTCAACGACTGCCACGGACAGTGTCTTAACGGAGGACTGTGTAAGGTAAGGCCTCGAATGTTTTCCAGCGCTTTTAGCAGATGTTTCTATCACCTCGATCCATTCCTGTTTAAAAATAGCAGAAGCTGAGTCATGTTTTGGAGAGTGAACTTAAAGACAGAGTGAGTTTGTGAAACGATCGGATTACCATAAACCTTCTTGTCTCCTCTCCATTGTTTTTTCTGTCTGTATATTCACTCACTGTATCCAGGCCGAGTGCTGTACAGCTGGAATACATTAGGACTTTGTCTGAGCCAGTTAGCTCTCAAAACACAGCGAGGAAAGACCTAATCAGGCCTGACAGTCCTGTGTTTGATTTGATCAAATGAAACATGTTGTAATGGACTATGGGTTATTAGTCCCTTATAGAACGTAAAATATCTGTACTAGGGGTGAGCGATATTATCTTGTGATATTATTCATGTCATTTGTCAGTGGGCCAAGAAAATAAAATCCAAGATGCGTTCTATGAAAGTATGTTGTATCTTACATTGTTCTGCTCCTCAAGTGAATTAATCTTGTATATGGGATGTTTTTTAGACATTTTTGCTTTAAAACAAGACTTTAATTTAATAATTATTAATATAAAGGTCTTATAGTTGTTGAATTATATTAAGAATGATTATTAATACAGTTAATTATTTTACAGTATTAGAATTTTTTTTATAATAATAATTGTTGTTAATTAATATATTGTATAGAAAGTAAGAATTCAGAAAAATCTATAAATGATTAAATAATATTAATAATAATTATTGCCAAATCATATTATCAATAACAATTATAATAGTAATTATTAATATTATAATGAATGTTTAAAGTAATTACTATTTATCATTTTGCTCTGTTTGAAAAAATTAAATAACAACAATAATTTTATTTTACAATATATTATTATAATTATTTTGTATGGATTATTGTCAGTTATATTAATAACTATTGTTAATATTATTAATATTAATACTTTTTCACTGTATAGCAAGGATGGATTGTTATTATTAATGTTAATAACAATTATAATTATTATTATTACCAGAATTAAGAAATTATGCTATATATAAATACTAATACTACTACTAATTATAAATATAAATGACTTATATTTGTTGAATTATTTAAATAATGATTATTAATACAGTTAATCATTTTACTGTATAGCACAGAAAAGTTAATAATATTAATTGTTGTTGATGTTATTAATATATTGTATAGAAAGTAAGAATGCAGAACAGTTGATAAATTATTATATTATTGCCAAATCATATTATTAACAACAATTATAATAGTTATTGTTATTAATATTATAATGAATTTTTACAGTAATTATATATAATTTTCCTCCATTTAAAAAAATTAAATAATAACAATAATTTTATTTTACAATATATTATTATAATTATTTTGTATGGATTATATAACGATTGTTAATATTATTAATATTAATACTTTTTTAAATAATAATTATTACCAGAATTAAGAAATTATGCTATATACAAATACTACTACTACTAATTATTATTCTTAAATAAAGTTTTCAATAATTATTATGTATCATCTTCATCAATATGAAAACAACAACAATGTTGTTGTTATTATTATTTCATGCTTATTTTTACCATTACACCATTCCTAATGTCTTTCTCTCTCTGTGTGTGTGTGTCAGGATCTTGTGAATGGATATCGATGTGTGTGCGCAGCAGGCTTTGCAGGGGAACACTGTGAGCGAGACGTGGACGAGTGCGCTAGTCGACCCTGTCTGAACGGAGGACGCTGTCAGGATGCACTCAACGGCTTCCAGTGTCTGTGTCCACCTGGTTTCTCAGGGTCCACGTGTCAGGTGAGCTCCAAAACCTCTTCTGGTCATGAATGATGTGGTGTACACGTGTCTAAATAAAGCTGGTGAGCAGGTATCAGAGTGTGTGTTCTGTGTGATTTTGTCTTCAGCTGGACACAGACCTCTGTGAGAGCGGCCCGTGTCAGAACGGAGCTCAGTGTTTTAGCCTGGCCTCAGATTACTACTGTAAGTGTCCCGAAGATTACGAAGGCAAAAACTGCTCCCAACTTAAAGACCACTGCCTCATCACACCATGCCAAGGTGGGTTACCTACAAAATCCAGCCGTATGTATCAATATATGGCTTATAACATTATATATATTTGAAGAGTTGCAAATATATATTGATTAGGTTAAAAATAACCAAAGAAAAATACAGCTAACTAACACAATAAGAACATGATAACATAATAAAAAACATGATTTTTAAAGGAAAAAAAAAACAGAGCTATCTATTTTTGCAGATAAACTCTTCATATGTATATTAATGCTGTCAAACGATTAATTGCATCCAAAATAAAAGTTTTTGTTTACATAAAATGTATATTTATTATGCATAAATACTCACACATACAGCATATATTTTCAAAATATTTACATGTATATAATTATATTCCTATAATTTATATTTAATATATAAACGTAAAATATTTTTCTTAAATATATGCATGCATGTGTGTGTATTTATATATACATAATAAATATACACAGTGCACACACACACATATATTATGTAAACAAAAACTTTTATTTTGGATGCGATTAATCATTTTACAGCACTAATATATATATATATATATATATATATATAATGCATTTATTTATTATTATTTTTTAATGAATAATATTGAAAATTATTTCATTTAATTTATTTATTTCACTTTATAGATAATAAATGGAATTTTTACTTCTTTGTTACTTCTTTAACTTCTTAATTTCACAAACCTGAGGTAGTTGGTTTACGGTCAATGAAAGACATCCGTGTTAGCTCTGAAGTGAACACTGGACGAGTCTCCAGCTTCATCGAGTGCTAATCAGCTAGCGAGCCTCGTGTGCCGGTGTTAAGATTATCTGCTTGGGCACATTCTGAGGTTTTAATGGACACTGGAAATAGAAGTCCAGTCTTTTTTTAGTCAGCGCAGCTGTAAGACTATCCTCATCTCAAGGCCTCGGCGCGTTTGATGCCGTGCCATTGTTTACACCGTAGCGTTAGCGATTGCTAACTCTAGTCTGTTGGTTTCCTGGGCTGGAGCACCATGGTAACAGCTAGGATATCGTTACACAACGCATATGCTAACTCAAAGTGAGCTTAGCGAAAGGGGAAAACCCACCGCTCGTCAGACAACATGACGGCTTGGCTAATTCTTAGCATGCCGCTGTCTGCTTTCATCATAGCTGTCAGTGACATTTTTGGAGGGTGATGAAAATTTTATATTATTTAAGTCACGTTAATTAAAAAATCTTAAAACTCCATAACTTTTCTTGCAAATTTCTGTGACTTTTTATTTTATTTTATTTTTTTATCTTACATATTGCACAAATGTCTTTAAAAGTTATTGTTCAGAAGACGGTTTGCTTTTCAAAAACGTTTATTTCATTTAAAGGATAGTTCCATGTTTTTTTTTAATCTAAAGTAAGACTACATGAAAATAGTATATACTCATATTTATTTACTAATAATATTTTAAAAATACAAATTAAAACATTTTATTATTAATGATTATTAATGAATAATATTAGTAATTATTTTACTGTATAGAAGAAATAACAACGATAATAATAATTAATTTTTTTGCAGTTATAATTATTTCCTGGAAGAATCAAATTTAAGAAGATATTAAAATACTTTAATTATTACTTGAATAAATTACTTAGTAAAACATGTTATTGTCATTATTAGTAATGTTGACAATAAGTATATTTAATAATCTTAATCAGTATAAAATAGTAGTAATAACAATAATGAATAATAATATATTATAATATAGTATATATTATTATTAATATTACTACTACTACTATATTCATAATTAATTATGTATTATTAAAAATTATAATATAATTATTATTTATTATTAATAATTATTTAGAAATAATTATTTCATACTGATTAAGATTATAATAAATACAATTATCATCAACATTAATACTATAATAATAATAACAACAACAATAATGATTATTATTATTATTATTATTATTATAAAATCAATAGTATTAATGTTGACAAAATTTTATTTATTATAATCTGATATAATAATAATAATTAGTACTACTACTACTACTACTAATATATTCATACATAATAAACTGTATTATTGCTATTATAATTACTACTATTTAATAATGATTAAGATGATAAAAAATGAAGTTATTGTCAACATCAATACTATTAATTAGGGCTGTAGTACTCGAGTCCGGTCTTGGACTCGAGTCCGGACTCGAGACATTTTTCTGTCGTCTCGGACTTGTCTCGGACTCGTTGAATTTGCACTCGGACTTGTCTCGGACTTGGCCATTGGACTCGCCAAGTCTTCTAGTTGGTCTCGACCGAGTCCAGCAAAAAAATAAAATAAAAAATGTCTCCTTCAAAACAAAACCACATTTGCATGATGTCGCGACTGAAAACGTGTGGAAAACACTAGGCGCGCCGCTCTCCTTATTTCCAAAGCACTCTGTAATCTGCGCTCGCGCTCCAGTGGCGTCTGCTGTTGCTGGGCAACCATGACCCACGCTCCATGATGACGCAGAAGTTTCAGCAAAGAATAAATGGATTTCCAGCACTAAACATCCCTTGCAGTAGCTCTGCTAATAGATTCATTTAAAAAATGGCTATCCTTGAACAACTATGATCATCTGTTTCTCCATCTTAGCTTTCAGTATTGTTCCGGGAAAGGATGTGCATGACCAGTGGTGCATTTACTGCGACCTGAAAAGTTTAGATGTTTCTAATTTAATTTTCTACCTGTTAGATTGTGTTTTACCTACACCTAGATAGCCTTTTTTTTTTTTTATCAATAAACGCGTATTAATGTATAGCCTTATGCAACAATTAGTACATATGTACATTTTAAAAACTTTATATATGACATTACATATTTACATTTTCATGTAACAGCCAGTATTTGTATCTGTAAACAATCACAATTTTTTTCCTATCTGCATTCGGATACAACATCGTACAGTTACTTGATAAGACTGTTATGACTTTTTATATATTTTTTCGTAGTTATCACTGAACAAGTATGTCGTGTTAAACTGAAATAATTATTAATTTCATGACATGTCATGACAAACGTTTAGTGATCATTTGAACACGACTGAATCCATTCAATGCACACATTCTCATTACGCAGAACACTTTGAGCGAGTCTTAATGTTAATGAACTTCACTAAACAGATGTGTGTGTTCCGCGCAAACCAGCAAAAGGTAAATATGCAAACATGTAGGACAAGTAGACAATGTATCCGTATCGAAGCTGATTATTAGCCTACTCTTGAGAGAGAACTGATTTGGTTTTTGAGAGACTGAGATGCGCAGCGCGGCTGTTTGATCGGTGAGCGCGCTGTGCTTATTCCATTCATTCGTATCATGGAAGCTTTCAATATTTGCCTTTTAAATATATACAAATAATATAACGTGTAGCTATGATGTATTATTATAGGTAAAATTACTCTTGCAACGCTCTGATTTCTGAGAGATAAACAGAGAGGTGACAACAATGCGGTGTTTGATTTGCGCTCTTTTCACTCATAAAGTTTACATTCATTCACTTCTGGCGCTGATGCCCTGGCTCACCTGTTATCTAGCAAACACCAGACTCTGTCAGCTTTAGCCGAGTATTCAGGCAGAATTATTCCTTGAGCGTTATTCGTTTTTTAAGCCATTATCCGTGCCATTCCGAATAAGGTATTCGGCTTCAGGCACAACCCTAATTATTACATTACATATTTTATTTTTACATGCAACATAAATAAGGTCATATAGTAACAGCTCCACGCAATATTGTAATTCTAAAATTCACGTGGTACTTGCAATCACTTTGTATTCATTATGGTTAATGCATGCTGGAGTAGTCGATTGTTTCCGACAGTGCTCGACTAGTCTATGCAAGCACTAGTATAGTATGACAAAAATTTCGCTGTATTTATGTGCGCATGTCCAGTAGAGCCAAACGTATCCCTTCTAGCCTTGCTGCGCGCATTTGTCATATCCCGAGCTTTGCGTGTGTCTGTGCACTGTGCCAAGGCATCTGTCATATACATTTTTGACCACAGATATAATGTCAACAAAAAATAAAGTACATAAAAATTATTTGACCTTACAGTTCCAAACTTTGTTCTTTTATCCAAGTTTAGCTCCCAGGGTCGGACTGGGGGTAAAACCAGTACTCATTAGCAAGGCCCCAAAGGAAGAGAGGGCCCTTGAAAAGTATGAATCTGTAATATATATTTTTTACCTGGATATTTTCATGGGTGGGGGCCATGGGGGCCAATCAGGACTGCCTATGCATAGGGCCCAGGATCTTGTTTAACGCCCCTGTTAGCTTTAACCCTAATTATACACACTTGAACCTAATCAAGCTCTTACTAGACACACTAATCTTCCAGGTGTTTTAAGGCCAGTTGGAGCTAAACTTTTCAGGACATTGGCCATCCAGGATGTAGTTTGGAGACCCCTGTCCTACAGAGTTGTTACTTTGCACATGCTTTTTGATCATTACAAATAATAATGTAAAATTATTTTCTTAGAATAGGAGATATGCTTTCTCTCGCATCACAAACATTATCAGTAGTTAAGTATGTGGTCTTGAAGAGGACCCTTTTTTCTTTCATTTGGACTCGGTCTTGGACTTGGACTCGAAACTTTTGGACTTGGACTTGACTTGGACTCGAACCTCTTTGGACTCGGTCTTGACTCGGTCTCGACTAGTCCTGGACTTGGACTTGACTTGGACTCGACAAAGCCGGACTTGACTACAGCTCTACGTATTAATTCTATAATAATAATAAATATTAGGAATGCTGTGGAGATAAATCAAGCTTCTTGGTGTTCTCCAGCTGGTCTGAATGCGTGCGGTTGGTTGGACTTGATTCTGTCCTGTTCTAGATGAAGGCTCTTGATGCTCATGTTTTCCCGCAGTGATTGACAGCTGCACGGTTGCGGTGGCGTCTAACAGCACTCCGGGCGGCATGCGGCTCATCTCCTCTAACGTCTGTGGTCCTCACGGCCGCTGTCGAAGTCATGCCGGAGGACACTTCAGCTGCGAGTGTCAGGAGGGATTCACCGGCACCTACTGCCATGAGAGTAAGCCCGAGTCCTTTCCCACTGTCCTTTGCTGTGGTTAGATTCAACAACTCGCAGACTTTTCAGCAGCGCATCTCTCTCTTTACTCTCAGACATCAACGACTGTGAAAGTAGTCCCTGCCGTAACAGCGGTACATGCATCGATAACATCAACGCGTACCAGTGTATCTGTGCTGATGGCTGGGAGGGACACAACTGTGAGAGCAGTGAGTATCATTTCAATGCAGTTAAAAACACCTCTAATCATATTGATCGCTAAAATATGGTGCATTTCCAAAACAGACATTGACGACTGCAGCATGAACCCCTGTCGGGATCGAGGAGTGTGCCGTGATCTGGTCAATGACTTTTACTGCGAGTGTGAAAACGGCTGGAAGGGAAAGACCTGTCACTCACGTAAGCCCCGCCTCTTCATTTGCATACCAGTGGTGAGAAGTATTACTATATATTTTAAGGTGATAAGTATTATAAAAGTGGCTTAATTTGTGTCAGTTAATCATCATGGCACTTCCACATCCTGGCATGAATTATATGATGATTTGCAAAATTTTTGCTTATCAAATTAATTTATCTTGTTTTAACGATGCTTATATGTTTTTGCTTTAAATAAGACTAAATAACAAAATACTCATTAATAATTATAAAATTGTTTATATTGATTTTTAATTAATAAAGTTAACAATATTGATAATTATTTTACTGTTTAGCAAGAAATAAATAATTATTAATTATAATCAGGATTAATTGTTAATAATAATAATCAAGTACAATTACATTATTAATAGAATAATAATAATAATTATTATTATTAGCATTGTTGTTATTATTTAACTGTTGCTGTTATTTAACTGTTAAGAAAGTCTAAAGTAAAAAATATTTATTATTATTATTATTATTGTTATTATTTAATGAACAAAATTATAATTTAAAAATTTAAAAATTTCATCAACAATCAGCCAATATTGTAAAGCAAAGTGTTTAATTTAAAAACAAAAATACAGCAAAAATCCTGCATGTTTTTTTTCACGAATAAGAATATTGTAATTTAATAAAATCTTTAATATATATAATAAATATAATATAATAATAATAAAATAGGTTGGTATATATATATATATAAAATTAAATGCAATAAAATGTATTTTTACCAACCTATTTTATTGTATGAAATATCATGTAAAAACATTTTTGAGTGATGATTCAGAGTTTTGAATCAGTTCATTTAAACAGACAGTTTGAACTGATTCATGGAAACCAATCTAACTTTCTGACTAGTTTAATACTTGTCACTGAGGTTTAATTTAAACGCTATTATCCTGCAAGTAACAAGACAATGAAAGGGTGGCAGAATTAGCCTAATAAATCATTCAAGCATGCACTAAATGATTTGAATGTAGTCCATGAGCCTGACAGCTGATTTCTTCTCATTTATAGGAGAGAGCCAATGTGACGAGGCCACATGTAACAACGGGGGCACGTGCTCTGACGAAGGAGACTCATTTAAGTGCATGTGTGCTCCTGGATGGGGAGGAGCTACCTGTAACATCGGTGAGACGCTAACAACCCGGCTGAGCATTTTGGTCAACTGTGCTCTGAATCATTTTCTAAAGCTTTTCCCCTTTACTCCACAGCAAAGAACAGCAGCTGCCTGCCGAACCCCTGCGAGAACGGAGCCACGTGTGTGGTGACAGGTGACGGCTTCACCTGCGTCTGCAAAGAAGGCTGGGAGGGGCTCACCTGCAGCCAGAGTACGGCAAAACTTCCTGTTCCACTTCCTTACTACTTCCTGTCTTGACTCCTGTCTACCTTCTGTTTCTCACCTACTGCTGCTTAAGGTTCTCTTCCCAACTATATACTCATCGGATAGCTCCTTACAGCTTCTGCGCCACTAGCATCATCTTTATAGATGCGTCTGGATAGGCAAATGTATTTTAACACACATTTTAACAAATGACACACATCATTTTCACCTTCAGTTGCAGCACGCAAGGTTTTTCTAAATGACGACAGAAAATGCCCTAAATAGTACAGAGCCTGATGAGTAGTTTCAGCTGAAATATTGTTTGCATACGCAACATTGATGGATAATCGTTGAGGTGGGATTGTGATCTGCCGTTTATAACTATGGTGAAAGCGAATGATCTACTGGTTGACTGTAATGTGAATTGTGCTGATTTCACTCCAACGTGACAATAATCTTCAGATGAATGTTTCTGTTTTGGAATAACATTTAATGTTTCATTTACAGATTCCAATGATTGCAACCCACAACCATGGTAAGTTTCATTTTAAATCAATACATTCTGTTGCTTTCAAATTTAATAATATATTTTATATATTTCTGCTAAATGCAAACATTTTATATATTTATATATTTTTATATATTAATATAAATTGTATAAAATTTTTAATATTGAATTTAATACATTTCAAAGCATGATTAAAATAACTTTTTCACTTATAAAACTATTGAATAATATAACAATGAATACAAGCAGCAATATTTACCTACACATATTTTTAAACCATTTTAATGTATGAAATACAGTGCAATCTAATCATAAAACTATATAAATATACATATATACATACATACATACATGCATATATATATATATATATATATATATATATATATATATATATATATATATATATATATATATATATAATAAAATAGTATAAATAATAAGCTTAATTTTAATTCAGTAAATGATGTTCATGCCTTCAAGTCACATTTATGAAATATGCACACATAAACAACACCATAATATAAAAAAAGTATATATTTAAGTCCTGCTCTTAACAGATTTTAAAGAAAGAATCATGGTGGAGAATAACTGGTTTTAATAATTATTTTTTACATTTTTAATATAAGTTTTTATTTTTTATTTATTTATTAGTGTTCTCTGTGGGTGCACAAGAATAAAAGAAAGTATAAATAAACAAATAATAAATAATAATAAGTGGAAGAGACAGGGAGAAATTTGAATTAAATCAATTTAGTGTATTTTAGGACATAACTTGAATAGAAATTTCCCAGGAGGACTTGAAGGCAGCATGTGTCCTGGTGACCTCTGACCCCGTATCTCATCATTTGTGTAATGTGTGTGCAGCTACAACAGCGGGACGTGTGTGGACGGTGATAACTGGTACCGCTGTGAGTGTGCCAGTGGATTCGCAGGGCCGGACTGTCGCATCAGTGAGTGATTAATGACTCGTGAGCTCATGCTGACTCATCAGATGGTGATGTTACAGTGGTATTAAACATGCGTGTCTCACCCCACAGACATCAATGAGTGCCAGTCGTCCCCGTGTGCGTTCGGCTCCACGTGTGTCGATGAAATTAACGGCTACCGCTGCCTGTGCCCCCCCGGCAGAACCGGGCTCAGGTGTCAGGAAGGTACATGCTCCAATCATACATTCATTAGGGGAATTTTTCTGTCCCCTAAAGATTCATTTAGTTTCTTTTCTGGATTTAAAGAATATATTATCATAGCTTTTAAACTTTACTATCTACTCTATTTATTCAAGCTGGTTTAATATATATTGTGTTAATATTATTGTGTAATATTTCTTTTTAAAATCAAGATCAAGTTTTTTTTTTGCTCACTGTAGATTTAAAGGATATATTGTAGTAGCTTTTAAACTTTAGATTTTATCTGTTGTTTTAATATTGTGATTTATTTTTTATTTTATATTTTATTTAAATGATATGTTATTATAGTATGTTTTAAACTTTAAATTTTATCTATTGTGTTAATATTATAGTTTATTTTATTATTTGCAAAAAAAATCTAGATTTAAACAATATATTGTAGTAGCTTTTAAACTTTAAAGCTTTTTTTGTTAATATTATGGTGTCATTTATTCAGTATTTTTTTTCTAGATTTAAAGGATATGTTATAGTAGTTTTTATACATTTGATTGTATCTATTTTGTTAATATTACGGTGCATTTGATTATTAAAAATTATTTTATTATTTTTATTTTTACTGTGACTATTGTGCTAATATTATTATGTTTTTTTATCACAAGCTCAGATTTGGTTTGGTTTAATTTATTATATTTTTTTTCTAATTATAAAATGTACAAACAATACATTTATTAATTTAAATTCAGAAGAAATCCAATTCTTTTGTTTTTTTTTCTTAATTAACAGTTACCATGCACTAGCTAACTTATTATAATGAGCAAGATCAATCCTTTTTTTTTCTTCGCAAATACATCACAAACTGTGAATAATGGGACAAGCAATAAATGAAGTTTCAGTCAAGCATCGGTTTAATTTTTCAAGATCTCAATAGTCAAAAGTGGAGTATATAAAGTGTAAATGTAGCATGATTTTTTAAATGCCATGTTTTTTCTCTCAGTCACCGGACGTCCATGTGTGGTCGAAGGTCGGATTGCTGTCGATGGATCAAAGTGGGCTGAAGACTGTAACACCTGTTTCTGTCACAGGGGGATTGTCAGCTGTACAAAGGTATGTCGGCGTGAACCTGTGTGTTTCAGCTGTTGTTAATCATGGACAACAGTTCATTATTGTTTCTGAATTGGCTTCCTTACTCTCTTCCACAGCTGTGGTGCGGCCCTAAACCTTGCTCGGGACGAGGCGACTGTCCTCTGGGTCAGCTGTGTGTGCCGGTGCGAGACGAGCAGTGTTTCGTGAAGCCCTGCTCCTCACAGGGCGAGTGCTGGTCTGCTCACCGGCCGGCCGTGAGGGCCCACTGTCACCCCGAGAGCGACTGCGCCAACATCACCTTCACCTTCAACAAGGACACCATGCCACAGGTGAGGCCGCTGGGACTGGCATTAAAAGCGTGCTGCTAGGGTGATCAGGTTGCATGTATTGGATTAATGTACATATATTGAAATGTTATGTGACGTGTACTGGTTTGGGCTCTCAGGGAGTGACGGTGGAGCAGGTGTGTCGTGAGCTCAGGCATCTGTATGTGGCTAAAAACCTTTCAGCTGAGTTTTCCATCTCTATGAGCTGTGAGCTCTCGTCTGCCGCCAGTAATGAGATCCATGTGGCCATCGTAAGTCACATTCATGCAGTATTTCAGTGGCTAGAAATAGCTTGTACTGCACTTTTAATATCCTTATAATATTGAAGAATGACTGGAAAAGTAATTTTTATGGTTTTTATCGTCTAATGGGCGTATGAATAATCTATTTATATCATTTTTGTTTATTATATGATAATATATATATATATATATATATATATATATATATATATATATATATATATATATATAATTTAAATGAGTGCTTTCGCACCCAAAATAAAATGCGTGTACTTACACACATACAGTATATATTTTGAAAATATGTACATGTATTTACATGTATATATTTATATTCATATAATTTATATGTTAATATATTTATTATAGAAACAAAAATTTTATGAAATGTATACATGCATTTATATGTACATAATAAATATTTCATATATTATGTAAACAAAAACTTTTATTTTGGATGCGGTTAATTGCGATTAATCGTTTGACAGCACTAATTTAAATATTTTGTTGATTTGTATTTTATTATTATAATTTTTATTATTTTCATTTTAACACTATGTATTTGATTCTGCTGTAATTTAATAATAACTTATAAGCTTCAGCTTTCAAAAAAAAAAAAAGTAGTTGATGCATTTTAAAGGAAATATTTTGCATGTTTTTATTATATTATTTTATTTTATATTAGGTTGATGTATTATATTTGTTATTATTTTAACACCCCATGCATTTAGTTCTGCTTTAATATAATAACTGCAGCTTCAGTCAAAAAAAGACACAAACTATTTGTCAGGATTATTTTTTGAAGGAAATATTGTGATTTGTAGCATGTGACTGAGGATGGCATTCACGGCCGGGTTCCTGTGAAAGACATCACGGACAGCATCATTGATCTGGTGAGCAAACACAGCGCGAACAGCTCCATCATCGGCTCCGTCGCTGAGGTCCGTGTTCAGCGCAGACAAACGCACAAGCCCAACGGTGAGACACCACAGGAAGATCCTAACATTAGAGGAAGTAGCCATACGTACAAATGATGGATGCTCTAATTGGAAAATAATCACCATTTTATGCAAATTCAGAGCAAATAATTAAATATTTTGATTAGTCGTATTCCAAAATAAAGGTTTTTGTTTACATAATGTATGTATGTGTACTGTGTATATTTATTATTTATATATAAAGACACACATATACAGCATATATTTTTGAAATATTTGCATGTATATATTTATATTTATATAAACTATATCATATATAAATATATTTAATATATATTTGTTACATTTTTCTGAAATATATACATGCATGTGTTTGTATTTATATATAAACATAATAAATATACACAGTACACATACATATATTATGCAAACAAAAACTTTTATTTTGGATGCAATTCATCGTGATTAATCGTTTGACAGAACTAACTGAGATATATACTATCAGTCAAAAGTTTGGGGTTAGTGAGTTTCTTTTATTTAAAAAAAAAATAATTATACAGCAAGGATGCATTAAATTGTTCAAAATTCTTTTCTATTAATCTTGAAGAATCTTGAAAAAATTCCTGTTTTCAATATTGATAATAATAAGACATTTTTAGTATATTAGACTGATTTCTGAAGGATCATGTGACACTGAAGACTGGAGTAATGTTGCTGAAAATACAGCTTTGCATCACAGAAAAAAAATTAATTTTGAAATAAATTCAAATAGAAAATGGTTAATTTTTCAAAATATTTAAAATTTTACTGTTTTTACTGAATTTTTGGTCAAATACTTGTAGCTTTGGTGAGCATAAGAGACTTTTCCCAACCCCAAACCCTCATATATAAATAGTTTTTTTTTTTTTTGCATTTAATTTTAGCTATTCAGCTACAACACAAGACTACTCAGTTGTATTAACACATTAAATATAATAAAATGAAAAATGCACAATGAAGGGATGTAATATTTTGCCAGCTTGTTTTTATTCATGGGTTCTCTCGTTCAGTAGATTACTTGGTGCCACTGCTGGTGTCTATAGTGACGGCGATCTGGGTTTTGGCGCTGGCATCGGTGTTCCTGTGGTGCGTGCGGCATCGACGCAAACAAAGCTCCAGCCCCACCGCCATCAACCCCTCCGCCCCCTACTCCACGGGAAGCATAGAGGACAACACGGTGAACAACGCCCGCGAGCAGCTCAACCAGATCAAGAACCACATCGAGAAGAACGCGTCCAACGGCAGCCTGCCGGGAAAAGAGCTGCACTGCGACGACAAGAACAGCGTCAACGCCAAAATCAGGACGCATTTCTCCGAATCCACCAGACTGGTGCAGGACGACTCCAGCAAGCCTCTGCAGAAGGTGCGCTTTCCACGTCAGCCGGCCTACATGCTGGTGGACAGGGACGACAGGCTGAGCTCCAATGGCACGGATGTCAAAAATCCTCACTGGACTAATAAACGAGACAACAGAGACCTGGAGTCACAGCACAGAGCTCCGGATGCACAGCCAAGAGATCTGGATGCACAACACAGCGCGCACAAAAAGGAGTATATTGTATAGCGGCTGATGCTTGGCGTGGTAACAATCATTGCTACGCGATGTCACAAAAGGTCAAGCGAATGAAGACATCTTTTGAAATCAGAGCGCTGACTGTCGGGTGCCAGGACTAGGCCGGACAGTGTTTGTTCAGACGTTGGGGTCGGACCACGGGCTGGTCTGTTTTATGGCATCTGGAGGACCTGAAGACGTTAACCTGTGCTGAACTTCTATCCTAGATCAGAATGTACAGTAATCTGCTCATTGTGTGAATCTCACCAAAACATGTCCAGGTCAAATTTCACCCTAAATTCATAGACATTGTTGACATCTGAATGACAATTACAGGCATAGTTCGCCCAAAAAATGAAATTTCCGTCATCATTTCGAGTTGTTCCAAAACCTGTATGAGTTCCATTCTTCGGTAGAACACGAAATACAATAATTTGAAGAATGTTGGTAACCAAACAGTTGACGGTAGCCATCGACTTCCATAGTATGGAAAAAAATAATATGGAAGTCAATGGGTACCGTCAACTGTTTAGTTACACACAGCCTCAAAAGATCTTATCTTGTGTTCATGAGAAGAAAGAAACTCATACAGGTTCTGCACTTAAGGCTGAGACAGATTTTGTATTTTTTGGCGAACTGTCCCTTTAAGCACCTTTTCCATCCAAAAGTGAAGTACTGCATTTATATACAGTACAAATAGCGTAATACTAAGATTTCTCATGCAAATCAGGATACTATATAAATAAAATTGCTTGAATGATGCTTTCTTCTTCTTTTTTTTTTGTATTGCATAAAACTTTTATAGTGCTAAACAAAGGTTGTAAAAAATATATATATTTTGGGATGAAATTAGACATGGAAATGAGTTCTTGAGAGTTTCATCCAATTGTTGAACTGAACTGCATGTTCAGATTGTGTTCAGTGTTCATAATGTAGAAATGAATGCACCAGAAATAGCTTGTGAATCAATAATTGGTGTATTTAGTGCTCGAAGATTGTATTTAACTCCCATTTATTGGGTTCTTGACTGGATTTTTTTTTCCCTCTCTTTCTAGCAGTTCATTTTTATTTATTCTGCCTTTTTTTTGTTTTTTACATGTGTACAGGCAGACAGGTCATGCTTAGATTTATTATCTATATGAAGAAGTGCACTGTCAGATTTGATGTTGTTGTTGTATAGATGACATTGTACATATTTTCTAATTAATCATTGTGTATATTTGATTTATTAACTTAACAATCAACAGCCTATCGTTTGTTTTTATTTATATACATTCTTTAGGTTTGAGAATGTGACCGCTCGTGTCCAACCTTTGTATCTTTGGATGGAAAATATTGTCTCTTATTTCTGAAATGCCAAAAGAATAGTTTATTTTTTGAAGAATAGGGTGTTTGTTTGTTTGTGTCTAAATCCAGAATGCAATGTGCAATGTCTGTTTCAGAAAACATGTGCATGACTTGTGTTTGTAATGTCCTGAGACGAAGATGGCTTTCCGTCTAGTTTTGATACACACTTTGTCTGTTCAGATACACTTTTATAGAATGTTACTTTAAAACCATTCCTGAATATGTTTAGCTTATGTTCTTCTCATAGCTGTGTTAAATGAATTTGGCAGCCCAGGATATCAAACAACGCTTGTCTAGAGTTTTCTGGTCAACCGCAGTATTCAAATGTACTTTAACCAAAAAGGGAACAAGCAGTGTTAGAAGTGCAATGTTTATACAGTAATATGAAATATGAAGAAAACAGAACTGAATGTGATACACGAGACAATAATGTAATCAAAATCACTTTAGTAGGCCACTTTTATTAATTGTACAATAGAGTCGGACTGCTGGGCTTTTTTTTAGTTCAGTCCCACTTAATTCGTTGAATTGTTGTGTTTTGTTTTTCTTCTTGTGTTTATGAGATCCTTTCGATGAAAAAGCAGAACCATAAAAAAACAGATCATCCTGGGGTTTGTCGTACATTTTAATTAAATTTAATTCTGTTGTTTACATTAGGATTCCTTAAATCAAATAAAATTTTATGAATGTTTTGAATTTATTATTAATTGATTTCTTTTTGGAAACCGTCCAAGGAAGTTTGGGTTTTTGTATCCATAAAACATTTATCAAATAATATCTATAATGTGAGGCATGCTCTGTGGTGTGAATACTAGTCATAAGCTGTCCATTATTCCATGACAGAGTCATAAAAAATACAATTTATTGTGTAAAATATTACTTTTTATAAATATTAATCTTGAATAGGGTGAAACTTGCTTACAAGCAAGCCATAGAGAAGTGTAATTTTTTTTTGAGTCACTTCAATGAATCATTTGGGTTCACAAATTATATTCAATGACTCATTAATATGAATTAGAATGATAAAATAAAAAAAATCCTTATCCAGTAATCATAAGCTACTTATGAAACAATCATGCAAATTCATTGGTCAAAAAGTGCGGGAACTCTTCTTTGAAAATTCAAATGCTGATATATGGAATTTAAAGAATAAGTGTATCAAATGTAACTCATGTAGCAAATAGCATAAGTGTAAATATTTCCTTATTTATGCACCGTAATGTAACCCTGGGTCTGATGTCTGACATGATGGACACAGCCATAACTGATCCCAACAGGGTCCACATTGTGTGAGTGTAGACGCTCAGCTGAGTGCAGCGGGGCGGACGACCATGTGAGAGAGGTTATGAAAGCCCCTCACGCTGTCTCTCTCTGCTGTCGTGGGAAAGCTGAAGATGCACACCAAAATAGACGGCATGAGACGTGCTTGCTTCGTGTGTTTGCAAAGGCATCGCACAAAGAACGTCTTCTTCTAGATATCTACCTCCAATCAGCTTTTCTTTGAAACCGACCAGTGACCCCTTCTCAACAGGACTGATTCACTAAAGCATTTAACGTGCAAAACTGGAGTTAAAATGACCGAAATGCTCTGATAATTAATCATACCACTGAATTGACACATACAGAAAGTATTTGGAGACAGTGGCGGTTCTAGACCACAGTAACTGCGGGGGAGGGGTGCACTTGTGATTTTAGGGGTCATACTTTAACATTTATCTCAACCAGTGTTTGGGAGTAACTTGTTACATGTAACAGCATTACATTATTAAATTACAAAATAAATGTAACTGTAATCAATTACAGCTACAGAGAAGAAAAAAGTGTTATTCATTTACAGTTATAGGGTTACAAAATACATCTGATTGACATTTCTTGTAATAATATTTGCTACTTCTTGTTGATTTTAAATCTGTATTTATGGAGCCCCGCACATGGCATGCAGGAAAACAATGGTAGGCTAAATTGTGTGCACGATTTACTATTTCGTTCCCTCGATTTATAAATTGTGCACACAATTAACTCATTTGTTTCAGCACACGATTTAGCAAATCGAGGGAACAAAACAGTAATCGTGTGCATGTTTTAGCACATCGAGGGAACGAATTAGTAAATCGTGCCCAGGATTTTTTCTTTTTTTTGTGCATGTCATGTGCAGGGCTCCATAGTATTTAACCTCAGAATGATCTAAAAATATTGAGGAGCTCAAGGCTGATTTTGTGGTAGCTGTGCATAAAAATGAAATTATAATAATTTTAATTCAAGTGAAGAAGGATTTTGAAAGCCTGACAGTAATCAGTGTCGAGTCCCACTGTAAGGTTAACCTTTAAATGTTTGACAATTGAAAACTGTCAGTTTGAAATGTAGAACTTTCTGGTTGTCTAACATCAGTGGAACATGTGACTTCATACATCCACTGGAAATCAAACGGACGCCAGTTGCTAAAACACTTTTTATGTAACAATGGCTTCTGAAGTTAGTTCTGAGAAAAGCTCTAGCAGCACAGATAATGCTTGGTTTGACATTTGACATGAATGCGATGACATTCATTCATGTTTAAAAGTGGCATAAGCGTCCAAATGCTTTTTGGGCCCAGTGTCTCATTTTACATTTTAATGGATGTACAGCAAGCAGAACAAATGCTTTCTGTGAAAGTCCCATAGTTGCCCAGATATAGAAAAATCCATAAACACATTGGACTGTTACTTTAACTGACCCCTTGTCTCCTGTTTGCAGCAAATGCTGACATCAGAACAGCAACTATGACCATTTCGCTGACTTCTAAGCCCAAGAAATGGGTTAGGCTGAAGGAAAGTCTGAAACTTGACTTGGCCACTCTCTGCAACACTAATGGCTCCATCACGTTAACAAATTTGTCACGGTTACTGAACTCAATGTTCGCTTCAGAACAACACAGCGACGCGTTTAACTGCCAGTGCTGAGGTGATGTAACATGAGCTTCCTAAAGGAGTTTTTATAGTAATTTGTTCTCTGGAAGCATATTAGAAACCGATTTGTGTGTGTTTGCACTGTAAGGAGAGTGATCCCAGAGCAGAAGATTGGAAAATACAAAGCATTTCATGCAAAGAGACGCTTGCACTCAAATTTAGCCACAAAAACATTAGCTCTGCCTCAAAACCCAGAGCTAATGCTATTTAAAGATAGCATAGACACATTCCCAAAACAAAAACTGTTTTAAATAGTTGAAATCAAAATAATGCCTCATTTTGGCTAAACTGTAAGGCTTTCATTGATAATGCAATCACATAATGCATTGCGCTTGGGTCAGTGGAAACATCATTAGATATGGAGGAAGCGGGAGAAATGTTGATTAAAAATCAAGTTCATACATAATGTATCAATAAAAATAGACCATATTTTTATCTATTTTGGTGGCTCTGTTTGGTTAGCACCATGCTAACGACAAACTCAACTGTGAGTCAAGTTTTTAGAGCAGATTATGTAAATGGTTCTACTTGTTTGAGTTGTTGCCAAGTGTTTCAAAATCGTCACTTTTGAAGATTCATGTCTGTTAGGACGCTGCCTCATCAGGTAGCAAGCAGACAACAAGGAAGTACACTAGGTTTTAGAACAGAACCATTGTAAAATTAGCATACATATCAGATCTTAAAAAGCCATGTGCACTCACACATCGTCCTAAACACAGACTAACTAATGGCTCTCACAGACACACCAACTCAGTAGACGACACACACACAAACTCACAAACCCCGAGGAAACAGTGGCCCATTCCTGCAGAAAGACTTTCTCAGGGCAGCCACACCCGGAGCAGACGCATTTTAGAGACAATAATTAGTTCCGTACCATGACTCAGCCTTCAACTGTGT
Source organism: Carassius auratus (assembly GCF_003368295.1). Taxonomy (NCBI): domain Eukaryota; kingdom Metazoa; phylum Chordata; class Actinopteri; order Cypriniformes; family Cyprinidae; genus Carassius; species Carassius auratus. Next base: position 3,471,950 of record NC_039268.1, read on the forward strand.
GTGTGAGACAGCGAAACAGAGACGCAAGAGTGTGTGGGAACTCAGAAATGGTGATGCCAGTTTTCCTTTAGGCCGAAGAATGTGCAAAATAAAATGAGGGAGGGAGAAAAACAGGGAAATAATAGCAGAAAGAGCAGCTGCCTTCCCATTTAGGCTTTAGGCAGCAATTCATACTGCAGTTGCATTGACAGATAGATTATTGACAGACTAATAAATACTGATTGTGATTTACATATACATTAAGTTGTTTTACGGGCTATTAACACAGTGCAACATATAATCACAACTCGCTATATTTTCTTTCATAATTCATGTTTCCTGGTCTGTGCATGTGATCTACTTTAACATATATAAAAATCAACCGATAACTGAATACATTTATACTAAAAATTACTTGATTTGTCATCAATCCTTTTTACAGCATATGCTGGTTAGGGATTTTTTGACGCTGGGATGCTGGTTCATGCTGGTCCACCAAATGACCAGCATAAACCATTATAGGACCAGCATAAACCACCAAATGACCAGCATAAACCATTATAGGACCAGCATAAACCATTATAGGACCAGCATAAACCATTATAGGACCAGCATAAACCATTATAGGACCAGCATAAACCATTATAGGACCAGCATAATCCACCAAAGGACCAGCATAAACCAGTATAGGACCAGCATAAACCACCAAATGACCAGCATAAACCATTATAGGACCAGCATAATCCACCAAAGGACCAGCATAGACCATTATATGACCAGCATAATCCACCAAAGGACCAGCATAAACCATTATAGGACCAGCATAATCCACCAAAGGACCAGCATAAATCATTATATGACCAGCATAATCCACCAAAGGACCAGCATAAACCAGCAAAGGACCAGCATAAACAAGCAAAGGACCAGCATAAACCAGCATAGGACCAGCATAAACCACCAAATGACCAGCATATACCATTATAGGACCAGCATAATCCACCAAAGGACCAGCATAAACCAGCATAGGACCAGCATAAACAAGCAAAGGACCAGCATAAACCAGCATAGGACCAGCATGAACCACCAAATGACCAGCATAAACCACAAAAGGACCAGCATAAACCATTATAGGACCAGCATAATCCACCAAAGGACCAGCATAAACCAGCAAAGGACCAGCATAAACAAGCAAAGGACCAGCATAAACCAGCATAGGACCAGCATAAACCAGCATAGGACCAGCATAAACCACCTAATGACCAGCATAAACCATTAAAGGACCAGCATAATCCACCAAAGGACCAGCATAAACCATCATAGGACCAGCATAAACCACCAGATGACCAGCATTAACCATTATAGGACCAGCATAATCCACCAAAGGACCAGCATAAACCAGCAAAGGACCAGCATAAACCAGCATAGGACCAGCATAAACCAGCATAGGACCAGCATAAACCACCTAATGACCAGCATAAACCATTAAAGGACCAGCATAATCCACCAAAGGACCAGCATAAACCAGCATAGGACCAGCATAAACCACCAGATGACCAGCATAAACCATTATAGGACAAGCATAATCCACCAAAGGACCAGCATAAACCAGCAAAGGACCAGCATAAACAAGCAAAGGACCAGCATAAACCAGCATAGGACCAGCATAAACCCGCATAGGACCAGCATAATCCACCAAAGGACCAGCATAAACCAGCATAGGACCAGCATAAACCACCAGATGACCAGCATTAACCATTATAGGACCAGCATAATCCACCAAAGGACCAGCATAAACCAGCAAAGGACCAGCATAAACCAGCATAGAACCAGCATAAACCAGCATAGGACCAGCATAAACCACCTAATGACCAGCATAAACCATTAAAGGACCAGCATAATCCACCAAAGGACCAGCATAAACCAGCATAGGACCAGCATAAACCACCAGATGACCAGCATAAACCATTATAGGACCAGCATAATCCACCAAAGGACCAGCATAAACCAGCAAAGGACCAGCATAAACAAGCAAAGGACCAGCATAAACCAGCATAGGACCATCATAAACCACCTAATGACCAGCATAAACCATTAAAGGACCAGCATAATCCACCAAAGGACCAGCATAAACCACCAGATGACCAGCATTAACCACCAGATGACCAGCATTAACCATTATAGGACCAGCATAAACCAGCAAAGGACCAGCATAAACTAGCAAAATGACCAGCATAAACCAACAAAGGACCAGCATAAACCAGCATAGGACCAGCATAAACCCGCATAGGACCAGCATAATCCACCAAAGGACCAGCATAAACCAGAATCCCAACGTCAAAACATTCCTAACCAGCATATGCTGTTTTTTTCAGCAGGGAAGGAACATAAAATGCACATGCTTTCGTGCTAATAACATATTAGGTCAGTGAAAACATCCATTCATTATGGTGGAAGACATAAATAAAGTTAATTTTACACTTCAAGTTTCAATAAAAGAACCATGTGTTTCTTCGTTGTTTGCATAGCAACATGCTAAACCTAAACACATATGCTAATAGCATATGCATAAATGGTTAAAAAAAAAGTCATAAAATTGCACAAACTTCCATGCACAGATCATACAGCACAAACCCAGTGACACACTCCTTCTTCCTCTTTAGTTCCTTCAGTCACTCTGAAACATGAGAGTGTTTAAGAGAGCTCATAAAAACAACAGAGAGAGGGAATATGGCCTTTATCTTGAACATTTCTGTGCCATGCTTTGTAATTCTCTTTTATCTGAGCTAAAAACAAAAGCTAGATCTTTGGTTTCAAGAAGTGTGTGATGAAACAGACGGCCGATGGAAGACGCTCTAGATTTTAAGGCTTTACTGTTAGTGATTAGCTTATCTGGAAAGGCGTAACTGCTGTGTCATTTGTCAGAGTGATAACAGTCTGATTGGTTTCTCTGATGTAGATATTTCCCACGGTGTCATATCCTTGACATAGAGTACATGGTGCTACTTAAATACTTCACATGGGGCTTATTAGCAAAGAGGTTACAGTATGAGTTCTGTTTAGTTTAATCTAATGTCTAATTCAGTCAGTGCATGCCGCATGGATATCACAGCAAAAGAAAACCACAGATTACTTCACAAGCCAAAGACTTCTTTATAGGAGCATTTATTTATGTTTCTCCCTGTTGCATAAACGAATGGCCTAATCGGGGCATGTCTAGGGTCTTCTCAGTAGCTTTCCATTACCCTTCAAATTGCACAAACTGAAATTGCAAACTAAAAACACGTACATTTCTCTAAAAGTTTTTATGTTCACACGAGGTGTTTTTTCAGGCAATGGTAGTCAGTGCTTGTGTTTATACCAGCCACGCCATGGCACATTACCTGGACAGTTGTTAGGTTGTTACCACAATTGCTGCATCTGAAAACTCAAAAATGTTGCCTTCGGAGGATGCATTCCAAGGTAGGAAGGCATCAAGGCACGTCCGAATTCAATGTCAGCTTCAGTTCCTGCCTCCAGAGACGCATTTATCTGTCCAATTTTTGAAAGCAGCATATGCATCCTTTGTTGCCTTTGATATCCCACAATCCTGTGCATTCAATTCTGTGACAGTTAAGCCAAAAAATAAAGATGGCATCTGAAAGTTGCAGTCATTGCCCGATACAGCAGCGAGGTAGCAAGTCAACTGCCTAAGTTTTCGGATGCAGCCAATGGTTTCAACCCAAAGTTGTCAATTTAACCTATGCGCAAAATATCTGAATATTGGATAAATTGAAAATTGGAAAAATGTAGTCAAAGATAACAAAATATATTTAACTAGCACTAAATATTATTAAAGAGCCAGTAAGATGAAAATTCTAAGCTTCCTATCACTGTTTATAAGTCCTGTACAACAGGTTTAAATCCATCCAAGGTTAAAAAACATTGTCATTTTGTCAAAATATCATTTTAAAATTACCTCAATTCTCAAAGATCCCCAAACAGTTCGCGCGAAGCTGTTCAAAAGATTCAGTTTCCTTAAACCCCACCTTTCGGTAGCATACTGTGTTCTGATTGGTCAACTGACATAGTTTTGATTTGTTGTTCCGCACACAACTTCATGGTAAACAATGCGTTAGCATATTCTTGGGGTGAATTATGTCTTATTCCTCTCATCGCGAAGCAAACAGAAAAATAAAAAACTTGAACAGTCTCGCTGCTTTTTCTTCTGTGTGTGTGTATTCAAGCAGCGCGCCTCAGTTTGAATCTGAATAGCGCGTTCAGCGCGGGACCGTAGTCACATTAGATATAATGAAGGGAGACGTGAAAAACAGACATTGCGTTGTTTTCATATGGATTACTTTATCACAGAATATCTGTTAGCAGCACTTGTTACACTTCATTTTAATGACGTGTTTGTAAATGAAGATCATCAGCACAAACAAAGGCTGCAGACAGCACACATACTGATAAGACGCTCGGGAGAAAACAGACACATAACTTCATCATCATACTTCGCGTTGTGATTCGGAGATGCTCGTTGGTCTAAATAAAGTTGGTAATGAACCCTCTTTTATGGCCAAACGCTTTGAAAATCCCGCTGTACTGACCGAGATTAGAAAAGCAGTCATCAGTGAAATGTTGTGAACACAACAAAAGGGATTTGTTGTACTGCTCTGGTATTGTGGTAAAAATGAATTTTAGCCATTGGTTCTTCTGATCTTCATTCTTTGGCAGTGAAAATAAAACAAACTTGCATTTACAATTAAAAACACACTGTCTCCTCGACATGATGCTATCACACCAACCAGAGCATCTGTGTGTGTGTGTGTGTGTGTGGGGGGGGGGGGGCAGGTCAGAGTTACGTTTCTCCCAAGACGGTAGGCGGAGATTATTATGCAAAGTGTCCCTAGTGACGTACATAGAGATGGGCAAAAGATTTGAAATCTATAACGACTCGTTTCAGCGATTCAGAGTTGACTCCTTACTTTAGAAGCCAATAACTTTATAAATCATGTACTTTTTGGTTTAATTACTTTGCACATTGTTTACACTGATGGACAGCTACATCATACACTGTAATACAGGTAATTTTTGATTTCCCATCTGTGTGGCTCTTTAATAAAGGTATGGGAAGCTGCTGGATACAACAATAATTTCATTTAAAATGTATAATACTGTTTTCTACAATATTATATAATACTATATATATATATATATATATATATATATATATATATATATATATATATATATATAAAAAATTGCTGTTAATAGTGTTCATTGTCTGGTTGACTATGTCTTGTAATAATTTTTCCAAAGCTATCTCATGTCCAATTCGTACGAAATTGTACGACCTCACTCGTACGATTTTATACGATTTGTCTAAACCCCAGTGACAGTTAGGTTAAGGGGCGGGGTTAGGTGTAGGTCACTCGTACAAATTCATATGAATTGTGCAACTCGTAAAATACGTACGATTTGGCAACAATCGTATGAATTTGTACGAGTGTGGTCGTAGCTACAAATTCGTGCGAATAAGCCACCTTGTGAAAGATGTATGAATTGCTGTGAGATCGGGTTGATTTTTCTGAAAATTCCTGTCATATGCACATAAACTGACAGTCACCACTTATAAGCTACTTTCTAAATATTGTAGAAACTTAATTTTCTGTGAAGTTGCTTTGCAATGGTATGTATCGTAAAAAGCACTGTACAAATATACTTGAATTTATTTTAATATATATATATATATATATATATATATATATATATATATATATATATATATATGTATATATATATATATATATATCCAGATCCTGTTTTAGATGGAGAATATAGTGCTGAGAGTCCGGCTCACTCTGTGGACTGAAAGCACCACTGGGCTGTTTGTGTGTATTTGATCTCACCCTACGGTGCAAACTGTTGATAAACCACATGCTATTGCAGTGAATGTGGGTCACGCATGTGAAAGCAACACTCTGACCTGTTCAGTCCCTCTGAAGATCAAAAACAAAGTGGCCAAAAGTCAAGAGTCACAGATGTACTGCCAAGCAAATGCACACTGCATCAAGTTTTTCACACTCATACATATCTCCACACCTGTGATTATATCTGTGGTATTCATAATGAAGAACAGTTTTCTTATTTTAATGCAAATCCAAAAATGAGGTGATGAAAAGTCACATTTTAGTCAAGCAGTGGTGTTCACTTCCTAGAACAGCGGAGAGTCGTGTTTGACTGACTGCGATTCATTTGTTCCCGCCAAACGATTACTACCTGTGACGACATCATCAGAGCATCCTATCTTACATCACGTACCAGAAGCTCCTGGAACAAAGGTGTGTCCATCAAACACACACACTGTTATCATGATTCAGATGAGTCTGCAGTTAGAGTGCGCTAAGGTACAGTTTAAATTCTCAAAGCAGAGGTTACTGCGCTGACCATGAACGTTTAAAAATGGATTCAAATCTTGCCTGTTTCTAGGCTGTTGCTGGAATGGTTTTAGCTGTTGCTAGGGCTTCTCTTGACTGTTGCTGAGATCTTCTAGGAAGTCATTAGGGTGCTGCAAGGACATCACTAGGCTGTTGCTGTGGTGTTCTAGTGAGTAACATAACATATTTGTTTATTTAGCAAAATGCAAGACAGAAGTATTTTAACTATTTTTAGTACCTGTGTGTGTGTGTGTGTGTGTGTGTGTGTGGTGGGGGTGGGGTGTTTCCTTGTTTGCTTGCAGGTAAATTAAAATTAGGCACATTACCCTTTAAAAATGTTCTGCAAAAGAAACAGAGTGGGGAAAATTGGAAAAGAGTGGGAGAGAAGGAAGAAAGGTTTCTCACTAATGGATGTAAGTCGTTGCTGTCATCAGGGAAATTGCCCCACAGTCTATTCAAGTAATGATGGAGAAGCTGAAGTACCAGGTGTTACACTCGAACACACCCTGCCAACACACAAACACACTCTTCATTTCTTCATGGGGATATATAGCCAGAGGCTTCTGTCTTTCAAAAGTGGTAGTCAAAATTAAAACATTGCAACATCACTGACTTACCAGCACTCAAACACACACATGCATTTGCACACACAAGAGTGGACTCTGAATATAGTCATGTGACATGTTGTGATGATGGGATCTTGTGTGGTGGAATAAAATCTGGCAACCAAAACTGGCTCACTTGGAAAAAAAGGGACTTTTTGAGTAACACATAAATCTTCCAACAATAGTTTGCTTTTTTTATGTGCCATATCATTTCATGGTACTGCAAAAAAACAAACAGAACAAAAATATCCCTGAAGTCCAGGTTTTTATATTTAATTTTTGTATTTTATTGTATTTTATTGTATTGTATTTTATTTTATTTTATTTTACCGGCATCTAACCCATTTATTATAATTTTTTTTTTATCATTAACACTATTTTTGTCACTTCTTTTTATCTGGAGGCCCATTTCCACCACATTAGAACATGCTTTGGCATAACCTAATTAGTCAATATTATATCATAATTACAACATTAGTCAAAATGATGACTATGAGTTTTAATAATTAAAATTAAATCATAATATTTATTATCATTTAAAATTATTATGTATCATAATATGTCATAATTTTTACTTTTTATCTCATCATTATTAGTTAGTTAGTTACTATAATTATACTATCTTATAATTATTACTCATTATTTAAAATGTTTAGGTCATAATTATAATTTTCCAAAGTATGATTATTATTATTATTTTTCCTTATTTGGCAGAAATGGGTTTCCAAAGCTGTTTGTATTAATGCTTTGGCAGTACTTCATGTATTGAAGTATTTTGAAATAGAAGAATTGATCTGGTTGTCAGTAGCAGGTGTAAACAGGACATCTGTGTCTGCACATGCCCCGGGCGAACCGCTGCTGATTGGTGGATTAGAATGGGATGGGGGGGGGGGTTAGTTTAGGCGTGTCACTGTAACAAACTAGTTTCCCACACTGACTACACGTGTATATGTGTGTGTGATAGGTGACTGACATATAGCCCTGAGCTAGCCAGTATACAGCCAGTTTCAATTGTTACTCCCCTCTGTCATTCCTTCGAAAGCTTCCCTTTCTCTTTCTCTGTCTCCCCATGGCATGGTAAGACTGGAAACTGTTTGAAGAGAGATGGAAATGAATGCAATAAAGCACCCCGCTAACTTTTGGGAAATAAACAATCTCCTTAATTCCAGGAATGACTTCGACACATGTTTTCTGAGAAGTGACTTTGTAGTGATCTGTTACGACTGTGAATCTGACACATGAATGCAGGCTAAAAAAAAAAAAAAAAACCGAGACAGACACTCCCTCTCATTTATCTTTATTTAACATCTTATAGTAATCTTGGGTATAGTTGTCATCTTAACACACACACACACTGTGGGGGAACCTGGCACACTCTCGGTGGGATTACTTGTGGAGTTGCAGTGTGTGTGAGGACAAATTCTCATGGGAACTGCAGAGACGCTGGCCTGTTTTAACAAATACAGTGTGTTTACCACACAGGCTAATTAGAGAGGAGGCCTGGTGTCGAAATGAGTGGGAATGCTGTATTGTGAAGGATATTTCAGTCCCACTTCATACAGAGAGCTCAGAAGATTGCATTTCTGGAAACGTTCAACCAGAAATGAAAATTTGGCCATTATTTTCTCTCACTCGTCTTGTTTTTTTTTCTTCTATGAAAACAAGTAACACTTTTTAAGGATCTTCACACAGTATCAAAGAATGATTTCAAAGAGTTTTATTCTAAGAAACAAGAACTAACGTTTTCCAAATGTTCCGGAAACCAAGTTGTTAGTTGTGCATCAACTGTCATTGTACAAAAAAAGAGCTGTTTCCCATCTATCAGGGAACATTGTCAGAACTATGGCAAACACTCTGATGAGGTTCTCTCCAATGTTCTTCCAGTAACATTGATAGAATATTTATTCAAAGTCATTCATAATGTTCTTGAAACATTAGCACAAAAACTGGCTTAAATGTCAGAGCATTCATGGAATTATTTTTTCCCCTGCAATTTCTTAGTTATAAATGTGTCAGGACATTTTCTGAATGTTATTACTTGATTCAGAATGTTCATAGAACATACAGAAGTAACATTTGAATAATATTTGGAATGTGATCAAATAGAATGTTCCAAGAAAAAACATTTTAAAAACATGAAAAAACTGCAACAGAACATTTTCATATCTTAATGGAAATTTTAGCTTAATGTTATCAGAACCTTTTTGCAAGCTGTTGCTCCTCCACCAGAAGTTGCAGTCAACTGAGTTTTCCAGGAATTCCTACAGTCATGCCATGGGATCGGAACTGTGTGGAATGATCTCGCTTTTAATGTTGGAGTATCAAATCCTTCAAAAGCTCCACACCTTGTCATTAGTGTCTTTAAACAGATAAAACCCAGATGCTGCACATTCCAGGCATTATAAAAGATAGTCACAGACTATAATACAAACGGCACTGTAAAACTGAATGTTCATCTTCTTCCATGTCAGGCAGACTATCATTACATTTTATTGATGTTTTTGGAACATTATGCAAGCGAGCAAAATGCAGAAACACTGTGTTACACAAGAATGAGACACAGAGTTCTTCTTCTTATAAACGGTCAGCCATCTGTGTTCTCGGCTAGCTTTGTATCAAATCAGTGGCTTTGTCTTTGACAAAAAACTAATTCTTAGTTCATTCAACAACCTGAGACACATTATGTATAATTTTGCATAATGTATAATGCGTTATATGCTGTAAGCAGTATTTCCATCCAAACCCCCTGCTCTCTGTCCATACCTTGGCCACACATTGCTCATTATTTTTAAAGGGCATGCACTCACAAATGTGACCATGCTGCCTGGTGAATCAAACTTTAACATGAGTAAATAGCTCTCTCTGCTGGTGCTACATAGGTGTGACCATTTTCACTCAAATTTAAATCCGCCCATTTGATTAATTTTCTGTTTGGAAAATATTAATTTGTATTAATTTATTTAACTTTTTCGCGCCTATTCGAATAATAAACAGGCATTATCACCCAAAATGTATTATCCAGTCAGCATGAATGTAAAAACAATAGTCTTTATCATATACTATAAATAATTAAGACAGCATTTACATTTGTAGAAAAAAAGGCCTACTCTTACCATACTAATAATAGTGGCCTTTAAAAAAAATGTATTGTAGCCTAGGATTTTACAGAGATTTCATTTGTCAGGCCGCCTATTTACGTCTAAACCTGTCAAAATGGTAAACGACATATTACTGGGTTTGAAGTGTATGAAAATATTAAATAACATGTAGAGAGTAGAGAGACATGTAGAGAGACCGGGGCAAGTTGTCACTCTCCAGTAAATGGCACGGGTGAAAATAATAAACTTAAAGTGCTCTTTTGTTTGTGCACTAATTTTGTACTTAATATTCTAAAAATGGTTCTTTAGTACTTCTTAAGATAAACTTAAGATCATCAAAGTGTACTCAAATATGAATTAAATTCCACTTTTAAAATACTATCTTAATATTAAACTTATTAATATTAAATCTTGATATTTAAAAAAAAATTAGTTTCCACTTGCAGTACACTTGAACCATCTTTCATACAGTGACTAAACACATTTTTTTTAATACAAAGAGAGTATGTGGTAAAAACATATTCATGGTGTCCCAAAATAGCAGAGTTGAGTACACTTAGATGATCTTAAGTTTATTTTAAGAAGTACTAAATAATAATTTTTAGTATATCAAGTACAAAATTAGTGTATAACATAAAAGTGTGTAATAGAGCACTTTAAATGTATAATTAAAGTGATAACTGCTAAGAACCGTCTCTTTCCCTTGTTCCACAGGACTCATGTTTGTCATCTCTTTTTATTTCTACAGACATGAGTAGGCTCCGGAGCTTTTGGCATAACTATAAAGTGCTGATTGTTATGGGCTCTGGCCTCGGGTTGGTTCACTGAGGTTGGTACTCCGTCAGATCCAGTCCACTGCTGAAGAAGAGCAGTGAGGAGTATATTCCAGAGTCGGGCATTTCTCCGTCTCCACCTCCTCTGCCTCCTCTGGCCAAGAAGAGAGTGACCATAGACCAGGCGTAACCATAAATGCTGCTCAGTAAGGTGGGAAGAGTGTCATGTTAACTGTTAAAGGTATAGTTCAATGAAAAGTCAATGACAATGTCATCATTTACTCTTGCCCTTTGAGACGTGGTCACTACAGCCTTGAGCTCTGAACTGTCTTTGTGATGCTGGAAGATTTCTCAAAGCGTTTCGAGGAAGAAAGTCACACGGGTTTGTAAGGAACTGAGTGAGTAAATGATGACAGAGTTCAGATTTGGTCATAGTGTAGAGAGTGTGATTTTTATGATAGCAGTTCTCTATTTCGACAGGGGGAAAAATGCCATGACGTGTCCAAATTTGAGTTTATTATTTTTGTTTAAAGTTTTAGTAAATTAGTTTTTTTTTTTTATTCATTTGTATAATGTCTTTGAAATTTCTATTCACTTTTATTTCAGATTTTTTTATCTTAAACTTCTTTACACCCCTACAGGCCGGGCTTTGGGCCAGTTTAACGTTATAGTATAGCTTGGGCCTGTTTTTAGGCTTCTCCTTATTTTGATATTTTAGACATCCATCAGTTATGGGGATGAAAAAGATTTTCAGCGCTGGTGGAAACAGCACGAGACCATTTGTTTAGTTTAGTAAAGAGATATTTGAATTATTTATTAATAAACCAGGGATGTGATGCCTCGGCTGCATTCAAAAACTCAAGATCTCACATCAAGCAATTACTTTTCAAGCAGCGTTCAGGCAGACCAGAACTGAAGCTAACATTGAATTCGGACATGCCTTGTTACCTTCCTACCTTGAAATGCATCCTCCAAAGGCAGAATTTTTCAGTTTTCGGATGCAGCTTGTGGCACGAGATCTGGTGAGATCCGGTGTTTCTTGCCAGATCTAACTGGTCTCCTGAGAACATGTCAATATCCTCGCAAATCAATTTACAGTTTACGTGTTGTTTATTGTTGTATATACTTCATTAAAATAGAAATGTAATTTCATAAAGCAGTGTTTTACGAGTTAGTTTCGCAAAGATGAAGCTTTAACAATCCTGAGTAGCCATCTCCTCATTGGATGCACCTTTAGAGAGAAATGCACCATTATGGATTTCGTAATGAGTTTTTGTTTTCAATTTGAATTATTTTATTTTAAAGTAGTAGTTCCGAGTTTTCTATACATATATTTCTCATTTATGTGAGGCAAGTATTCGCTGAGTTTTGGTTCATCAATGTAAAGCACTCCTGTTCAAGAGCAAGATGGTAGAAAGCGTGCCCTGTTTGTTTCTTTATTTTACAAAAGCACATTGTTATGTTGATATTGTGAGTGCACACAAATAAAAGAGACCCTTTAGAGTTCTGAATGTATTACTCTTACCTTTATGAGCAAAATTTAGTGTATTTTAAATTGTTTACACTGCTTGTGGGTTTGAGTCCCGGGCCAGCAATACCATGAGTTAGGTGCCCTTGAGCAAGGTTATAAATAACCCCAAACTGCTCCCCGGACGCTGCAGCATAAATGGCTGCCCACTGCTCCGGGTGTGTTTTCATGGTGTGTGTGTGCACTTTTGATGGGTTAAATGCAGAACATGAATTCTGAGTATGAATGTCACGTCACCTTCATTTTTCCTTTTTTACGAGGAATGCAAGTGATCGCACTGGTGCCTCCATGTCCTGCAAAACGCACTTTAGCTTCCGCTCTCCACACAAACGATTATGCGCCTAATAGTGCACATTTATCTAGGTTAAATATTTAAACTAACATTTTGATATGCTTGAACTGTTTTATATCTATAGATTTTAATTTAGGCAAGTTGTGATGATTTAAAAAAAAAAAGGCTAAATTGATCAAACATAGGCTTTGATCAGCTCACTGTCTGCCGCTGGCCGCTTGGTCGTTACTTTACAAACAAAAACATACATTTAAGAAACAAAAAATAGACATAAAATAAATTAACTTCATAAAAAAACAAAAACATTAACGAAAAATAGACACTTTACCATTTCATAACAAACTGAAATATTTTAATAGCTGAAACGATAGTACAACACATAGGATAAACACGTCCTAGTTTGTACAGATGTTCAACTCATGAGTCTTCCTTAGCATGTTTGGTTTAGGGATGTATTTAGTTCAGCTTATCTAGTCTGTGAAAGGTTTCCTTGTCTGGGATGTGGATGTGAGCAGAACTTGTAGTAACAAGATCATCACTTGAGGTTTCTTTCTTAATTAACGCAGTGTTTAATCTTGTTTCTGTGGCTGGAGAGGTTGTGTTATTCCAAAAGTCAGACTTTATTACAGCAGGAAAGGGATTACAGCCTTTCTTGATTTGGGGTAATCTTTAAATCTCTCCAAGTAATACCTGTGAAGAAAACAAGGTAATTACTTCCAAGTTTGCATGAGATAAAAACATAAACCCTTTATTATAATCCATAAGGTAACTGTGTGCCAGATGCTGGATTCTCGACCAGGTTTATAATAGATAACTAAAAGAAAAGACTAATAAGAAAAAAATTAAATAAAACAATTTAAAAAAAAATGCTAGTTCATTTCAGGTACTTGTCAAGACAACATTTCTTATTTTATGTAGTTTAACTTGTGGTGTAAAATAACTAATAAATAAAAATTAATAAGAGTATATAAGCATAAGAAAAACTAATATAAGTGACAAAGCGTGCAAAATGTAAAGTTTAACAGAAATTAAAGTAAAATCAGAACATAAAAATACAATAGTGCTATATTTGAATTAGACTGCTAAAATAAAACGGTTCTAGGCAGATTTTAAAAGCTCATGCTTTTATCAGTATTTTCTGGTTTTAAGTCAATTCTGCTTATAATTAGACAATGTAATCTAAAGCAGTTATCTTTAGAAGGCAGTATTTTGGAACATCCTTCATATCTGAGTGTGCTGATGTAAGGCACCTCAGTAGATTTTGGAGAAAAGTCCAGTTGGTTCAGCACCTGTGATGGTGGTAGGCTCGAGGGCCAATGGAGCAGATAGTGAATAGAGCAAAGGAGAAAGCAGGAAAGGACCAGCTGGCCACAGCGTATCCACACCATTCAACAATCTCCCCAAAGAAGTTAGCACCAGACACCAGCTCAAACATTCCTCCTAAAGAGAACACAATCTGAATATTGAATGCAGAACTCAATTCAGGAATAAATCAATATTTTTAACAATATGCCATATTTATATAATAAGTCAGCTTCAAAATCCTCTTGGACAGGCTAAAAGTCACGGCTCATTTAATCCTTTCTATTCACAAATCTCTGTCTCAGTTCATGAACAACACACCACAGTTCATTGAATTTTTTTGGGGTTTTTTTTTGAGACCCATAATGATTTTTTTTTATTAATTAAAAAGGTGTTTTTAAAATTATTAATGTTTATAATGTTTAATTTAATATCATATTAATTAAATCTATAAATTAGTAGATGTTATTAGTAATGTTTTTATTCATTACATATAATAATTCTAACTTAAATTCCAAATTTAGAATTAAAATGTATTATAATAAATATGTAGTCATAATTCTAACATTCTAACTTTAAAAAGTGTTCTAATTAACTTCTTATTTTTCTAGTGTAATTATTCCTAAATCCATTTGAATAATGTGTATATATATTAAATAAAAAAAATGTATATTAATTTACATTAACTACATTTATATTTGTAAAATTAACATTTATTAAAATCTAATAACTATGTGGTCAAGTAATTATTAACCCCCCCCCCCCCCCCCCCCCACATAATTTTCCTTTTTTTACATAACACTGACCTCTAGGGATTTTATAGCTGACCTCTCCTGGTTTCCTCAGGTTTCGTAAAATATAGTCGCTGTGGATGTTGATGGCCATGCCAGTGAAAAACATCAACAAACCTGGAAGGGACATTAATTTCAGCTGAGTGTTTTTACAGCAGCATTCACTGACTCCATTCAAATGAATCATGTAGTTGATCAAAAGGATCTGAGGCTGTATCAGCAGCATGTACAGTACCAGTGATGAGACGTGTGTCTCTGTGCCATTCGCTGTGGTACTGAGAGCAGTGGAGCATGTAGTGACCCTGCAGAAATCCGTTCACAGAGCAGAAGCTCACTGCGCTCACCACAATGTACAGAGGAGACGGCCTGCCTTTAGTCAGCGGGGAGTACACAAAAGTCCTGCAGGAGCCACAGAGGCATTTGTAAAAATCATTTTAAAGGTGAAAATGCTATGCTAAAAAGGAGAATTGGTTGATGGCATTGTTTCCTTAAAACTGTGCACTTCATAATCCCATGATTTTACAGAAAAATACTGTTAAGTTGAAAGTTTTTGAAGGTGGAAAAGAACAAGTCATCTTATGATTTACTATAAAAATCATGAAAAACAAATCTCTGTGTGATAGCTTTTTTCCCTCTTATTTTCTGTAATGAATGTTTACTGCATTATTTTAGTGTCGTGTTTATTTGTGACACCGTGTGTAGCCTTTTGTCTGTTATAAATGTGGAAATGAGAGCACATGGTGATCCGTGTACATTATTATTATTATTTTTTATAAAGAACAGTAAGGGCAGTTTACTCAAAGAAGGCTGCTTGTTTCTTTGAGTTGTATCAGATATGTTTTCTGTTTTGTAATATGCTCTTTGTTTAATGCGGGTTTTTTTCTCAGCTTAGCTGGTCTCCTTCGCCTTTTACTGTGTAACTGCATGGAAGAGAGAACAATTAGGTCACTTCATGTTTTCGCTTTTCATTACCACTGTTTTTGGTGCTTGTCATTGTATGTTAATGGTAAGCCTAAAAGACTATACTAGTTCTTCAGTAGGTCGGTGTATTATCATTATAGCAATTATTGAAATATACATATTTGTTTGTTTATTCGTTTACGATACATTTAAGCTCAATCTGTAAAACTTCAAACGTTGTGGTCAAAGACCTGGCAACCACAGTTGCACAGTTGTAGTTTTCTCAGTTGCACAGTTGCAGTTTTGTTCGTGGCAGGATGTTTATTTCAAGGAAAAGTGTTGGCTGCTTTTTGAGTCAACAAATCGCTGTATTCTTTCTTATGCTACAACACCACAGACTTACAGGTGCATCTCAATAAATTGGAATGTCGTGGAAAAGTTCATTTATTTCAGTAATTCAACTCAAATTGTGAAACTAGAGTTGAATTACTGAAATAAATGAACTTTTCAACAACATTCTAATTTACTGAGATGCACCTGTACAGGATATGTGTGCAGTAAATGTCATGTTTTGATTAGAGACTTGATTTGATAAGCTTGCAGTAACATGGTGGTGGAATTTCCGAAAACAAGATTTTTCATCAGAAATGTGGCTAAAAATAGAACTGAAATCTAAGCAACCGACAATTAAGCAGTCAAAGTTACATTCTGTACAGAGTCTGGCAAGTCAGTTCACTCTTCAGCCATTATGGTAATGCCCCAGGCGGCTGTTTTATTATTGTTTTTCTTTTTCATGTAGGCAATAAGCATGCAAGCACAGTCCTGTTTAATTGAATTGGGCAAACTTGAATTATGTCTACATTGACACATATATCAAAATAACAAATAAAATGATGCATTTTAAGAAAGAAGTACGAGCCTTGTCCAGGTTCCTCCTAGAAAAAAGCAATACACAAAAATAAACCTAAAGAAAATAGTGTTCTGTTCTGTACACACTCATTTATATGATTCACTCCATATTTAAATATGGTTGCCATTCCTGAAATGTACAGTGTACATGGCTGCATGTGAAGAAGCCTTTTGACTTAATATCTTCCCGGGTGTGTTTAAAAAAGATTTTTCCATCAAGAAGATATACTTCTGCCTGAACTCATCTAGAAAACTGTTCAAATCTCGTTACCTTGGTAAACTTCAATATTTAGCCTACTTTCATTAAATACCTTTAGAAATCCAAAGAACAAAGTGCATTTGTCATCGTTGCTAAACAGGTCATCATTGCTTTTTTATATGTTTTGCATATTGAATATGAGATTGTCACCCATTATTAATTATTAGTACATTATGTGTCACTTACTTCCCTATTGCAAAACTCAAACAAAACAAAACAGTGTTTAGTGTGTTAATCTGATACAGCTCTCTCAAACATTCTTAGAAAAGTTCCTTGCCAGTGTGCTTGATATGCTATTGTTTGCATTAATGCATTAATTAAAGCACTGAAGTTACCTCTGAAAGTAGTGCAAGCCAAAGGTCCAGAGCAGTAAATGTCTTCCTATCCCCGGCAAACTTTCTGTCATCAAAAACAACAGCACAGGAACAAGGAATGATGGAAGTTCCTGAATGAACCATCCTGCCTTGGCTGGGACCATCATCCCGGGGGATTTTGTGTCCACATAACGTCCATACGGCATGTGCGTGCTAATTTGCCGCAAGAGGTAAAGCACTCCACCAACTACAAAAGTCAAACTACAATAGTGAACGGTGTTTTCCTGGCAAAGCATCACTGTCTCTCTCTGTTTCTCAATGCACTGCAGTGTTCTCTTCTCATTGTGCTGCCCTCTATAGTGAAAAAGAAACCACCCTTGTGTAAAACCCTTGGGTTCCTCCCAGCAGTTTTTATTGGCTCTCAGTGTGCATGAATGATAAGGTCAGGTAAGAGGATCCTAGGTGTCCCATCACAACATTTATTTACACATTGGGAGCCTGTGATTTTTCCCTACAATTCTCCTGAATCTTTCAAACAACTTCTGAAACGAAACAAAAAAATACTTGGCCTGAAGATGTTGTTGCCATGAAGGGTGTTCTGGGTGTTTGCCAAGTTTGATGGTTTAAAGATGACAAATTATGCAGACTTCCTTACTGAATTTAGTCCACATAAATTGTCAGGGTAAATGTCAGAATAGCGTTTATAAAATACCTCTCTCTCTCTCTCTTTCTCTCTCTTTTTTTCTTGCCAGAAGGCAATCAGACTCTAATGACCATTTAGAACAAATTGAAGATAAATAAATTATTTATTTATTTATTTTTATAATTTTTATGTCCCAGATCATAAAATGGTAAAATAAATGGATGATATACTACAATTACTACTAATTATTATTATAAACAATTATTTATAATAAACACTGGTAAATGTAAAATATAAAATGTATTGTAAGAGCATAAAATCTTAGAAACTGATTAAACAATATATTTTAAGGTGTAATTTCATTTATTTTATTTAAAAATCTACGAATGTGAAATATTTTCACAGCACCTGGTAGTTTGTGGATATTAAACCACGTAACCTACGACCTTGTTCTCATTGGTATTGAACTTATCATTCAGGGACTAACTGTAATTACTTGGGATAAATAATTGCGATAACAAATTTTGATAACACTAAAATAAATGATTCCTCACCCTATTATCTCTCTCTTTCTGTCTCTCAGGGAGGAAGATAATAGTTGCATTTCATATGATTAATATAATAACAGAATGACAGGGTAAAAAGTAACCAGAAAAACAAACACTCATAAAAATACACTGCTGGATAAAGAACCACAGAATTTTCTTTCTTAACCAATTAACTTTCTTTAAGTGCTTCACAAACAGATGTACAAATAAATAAAGATTATGTAATTTTTGTATATGTACCATATGAAATCATAGGATTCACCATAAAGTTTTAAAATTTTTTGACTCATAATATATAAAAACATTATATCAAAATATCTATATATTGTATCCAGATTTCTGCTGAAAATATCTAGATACGTCTTGTAATAGCAACAGTAGAAACTAAAATAATAATAAAAAACACAACAACATTATTAACAATAACAACAACATTATAACATATAACAAAATTAACAACAACAACATTTTAACAAACAAATACAACATTTTTTTTTTTTTAAGACACATTAAGCAGAAAATTGAGTTGAAAATCATAGCGGGGACTTTTTTTTTTCAAAGAATTTCTCCATACAAGGTACAATTGTTATTGATTAACACTAAGGACTTTACTTCTTTTAAGAATGCTTCACAGTTAGGTATACAACTTTGCAAATGTTTGTTTATGAATTAAATATTTACCATGCAAAATGTAAAAGTTTACAACATATTTAAACATTTTGCTTGTGTGTGTGTAAGAACATATAACATTTTTTAAAGATAAAGTAAATGGTGATTTGTCGACGTGAAATGTGTTCGGGTGACGTCACGCGCTCGAGCGTCACGTTGCGATCAGCTGATCGTCATCATCACTTCCTCGTTGCAGTTCGCGATGTTTTGACGGAGTCCTGCTGCTGGATCGTCATTCATGTAAACACGGTCACATCTGAAGGTATTTATCTTAGTCTTATCATCTGTGAACGTTACTTTAGATGTTTTCCAGACACATAGCAGATGCTGGACAGTCATGGATCATGATAAATGTTTTGATCTGGGTTTTGTGGAACATTATTGAAATATGACAGTATTATGAGTAAGAGCAGGGGTGTATTACACTCAATATAATTGCATGAAAACTTTCCTATTTGTCCCAGAGATGATTATTATTATATAAAGATCAATTTTTTGTGTGTTTTAATCTAATCCACTTACAGAGGAACCGTGGTACTATTATTATACAATGTCAGATAGTAATATCTCATATTAAAATGTGAAATGGAAGTGTATATGGAAATGTAACCGACACAGATGGAGGCTATGAATTGATTTTCTTCTGACTTTATATATACTATATTTATGTATTATAAAAAAAGTGCATGCATCACAAAAAAAACATGTTGAAACCGTTCAGTGCCCATCAAAAAAAAAAAAAAAATTCCCTTAGTCCTTAAAGTTTCAGCTTCCAGTATTAATTGATTTAGGCAGATACAGATAATAATAAAAGTGCTATGACTGGCATATACAGAAATTGTCAGTAATATATATCATGCATTGTGTAAGGAAAACTTTCCCACATTTTATCTATTTTAGATGACTTTTTATGCTTTTATTGTCCTTTTTAAATAGTTTCCAGTTTTTTTCTCACAAGTTTAATGTATTTGTAAATTGTTCTTATCACGTTGCTGTGTAACTGATCAGCATTTATATATATATATATATATATATATATATATATATATATATATATATATATATATATATATATATATATATATATGACAATATTTTGTATATTTCTTAATATTCATGTATTTCCTGTAATACCATAATTTTTGTAAAATGCAGTGAAAATGAAGTCTTTATGTTCTTATTACACCATTTTAAAGAATATAAAATGTTGCACAGAGACATCCATGATCAGTGTGGAGTGGTGATGCAAATGAATTATTGAGCCAACTCTTAATTTGACTATGTAATCTACTATATGGTTTTCCATCATGCTTTTTGCTAAAGGCTGCTTTATATTTATATATTGCAGCTCTGGGCATTTGGCTTCTGTCACCTTCCCTTCATGAATACCTCGGACAGTGAAGAGGACTCGTACAACGAGAGGTCCGCTCTGGTCCAGTGTGAAAGCCCAACCATCCCCTCGTACAACCAAGATCATGATGTGTCTCTGCCCCAGCAAACAGACACCAAACGGGTAAGTGGACATCAATTCTCCTTCCTCTCTTTTGAAAGAACTAAGCTTGACGTGTGCTAGTATAGAGTTGTTACATTGGATCCGATCCATATCTCCATTTTTCTCGTCCTCACCTGTGATTTCTGCAGCGGCGGCCGGTCAGCTCTGGTTTGGACGAGCCGGGGCCGGTGGAGCGAGAGCGAGCGTCCACTCCTGATGGAGAGGAAGAGGAGCTGACCCTCAAATACGGCGCTAAGCACGTCATCATGCTCTTCATCCCTGTCACGCTCTGCATGGTGGTGGTGGTGGCAACAATCAAGTCTGTCAGTTTCTACACGGAGAAGAGCTCACAGCGGCTGTACGGGCTTTGTTACCTCATTACAACTTTAAACATTAACATCAAAAGAATTGTTGTTGAGCACTAACTATATAAATATATTAATAAACTACCGTTCAAAAGTTTCAGATCAGAACGATTTTTAATACTTTTTAAGAAAAGTATTTTTATTTATATAGTATATCTATCTCTTCTGCTCATCAAGGCTGCATTTATTTGATTAAAAATACAGGGAAAAAAAATTATATTGTGAAATATTATTATGATGTAAAATAACATTTTACAATTTAATATACATTCAGAACTAATTTATTCCTGTGATCAAAGCTGTATTTTCAGCATCATTACTCCAGTTTTCAGTGTCACACGATCCTTCAGAAATCATTCTCATATGCTGATTTATTATCAGTGCTGGAAACTGTTGTGCTGATTAATATTTATTCGGACCCTGTGATACTTTTTTTCAGGATTCTTTGATGGATAAAAAGATAAAAAAAGAAGAGCATTTATTTAGAATATAAATATTTTCTAACAATTTACACTACAGTTTACTATTACAGTTTAAGTTTTTGGGTCAGGAAACTTTTTTTTTTTTTTTTAGAAATTTAAACTATTATTCAGCAAGGATGTGTTAAATTGATAAGAAGTGATAAATATTTATATTGGTAGAAAATATTTCTGCTGTTCATTTAAAATTTTTGTTCATCAAAGAATCCTGAAAAAAGTATTGCATTTTCAAATAAAATATTTTTCATCAAATAAATGCAGCCTTGAGGAGCAGAAGAGACTTATTGATCTTATTGATTAATTATATATATGGATTATATATCTGTAATCAGTCTTTATAAAAAGTTAAAAATCAGTCTTTAATATTACAATTTTTCACATTTTTTAAAAGTAAAACTTTTTTTTTCTTCATTTACCTTTTTGTTTTTTAATTTTACGTTTTTAATATAATTTTTTTCAGTATTATAAAATGTGAAGAATTTGCTTTCCATAATATTGTTATCGTATTCCTATGCGATGTAGGATGTGTCACAAAAAGAAACAGCCAACAGATTTGAGGGGGAATGAATGATGACAGTGTTTTCTTATTTGAATCAATCCTTTACAAAGAAGCAGAAACGTATGGTTTGTGTGTGTTCTGCAGCATCTACACTCCGTTCGAAGAAGACCCGAACTCCGTCGGTCAGAGGCTCTTGAATTCTTTCCTCAACACCATCGTCATGATCAGTGTGATCGTCTTCATGACCATAATACTGGTGGTGCTTTATAAGTATCGCTGTTATAAAGTGAGATCCGCTTTATTACTACAACACTTTAGAGTTCTGGGGTTTTGATTATAACACTATCACTAAACTGCTCACGTCTTGTTGTAAAAATCCTTGCTGGTGTTTTTCTGTGTGCAGGTCATTCACGGCTGGCTGATTCTGTCTTCATTGATGTTGCTCTTTTGGTTCAGCTTCATGTATCTGGGGTGAGATTCTGCAGAGCTTCGCTTTCTTGTGATCCTGCTACTGCATGTAACTGAATCTCATACAGGAGGGGGACATGTCAGTGCTGGAGGATATAGCTGAAATCATGACAATTTCATGCTTTTAGCCTTTCGAGAAGAATGCATGATTGATTTCAATTGTTTCAGTAGATTCAATCATCTATATTTCAAATTGAGTTCCTTATTTAGAAGTAGCTCCTTACTTTGTCAAACCCTTTTCTTTCCAGTGAGGTGTTCAAGACATATAATGTGGCTATGGACTACCCAACGTTAGTGATGATCATCTGGAATTTCGGCGTGGTGGGAATGATCTGCATTCACTGGAAAGGGCCTTTGCGGCTGCAGCAGGCGTACCTCATCGTCATCAGCGCCCTCATGGCCCTCATCTTCATCAAATACCTGCCCGAATGGTCAGCATGGGTCATACTGGGAGCCATCTCCATATATGGTATGGTGCCTGGAGATTGATTGACAGACCGCAAAGCCTTCTGCATTTGTGCCTCTGTATCACTTCCTATATGGTGACTCTCACTCACATTTAAAATAGGGATTGCTGTTTCTTTAAGGGGTTAATAATCAGGCCAAACATTTTATCTGTAGTCACCATTGTTCCAAATTTCTTTGACTTTCTTTCTTATGTGGAACATGAAATAATTCTGGGAAGAATGTTTTCAACGGTTTAAGTTCCCATTGACTTCCATTGTATTTTTTACAAGACATTTCTCAAAATATATGATTTTAAATTCTGCAGAAGAAAGAAACACTTAAGGTTTTGCACTGTCATGAGTAAATTATGACAGGATTTTAATTTTTGATTGGTCTATCCCTTTAATTTGTTTATAATGTTAAAAATTCAGTTCTTAAAGGAACAGAAACTGTTTATTTTTGTAGTGGCACAGAAATGTCAAAATAACTGAAAATGCTCTTATCTGTGGGATTAATGCACATGATTGTTTCACGGTTTGTGTGTTTGTTTTCCAGATCTGATAGCGGTGCTTTGTCCGAAAGGCCCGTTGAGGATGCTGGTAGAGACGGCGCAAGAAAGAAACGAGCCAATTTTCCCTGCGCTCATATATTCATGTAAGTCTTAAAAAATGCAGCCAAGAACATACAGCATGAGTACTCTCAACAGCTGGGATTGTTTAAAAATTACACTAGTTTGCATCACTACTTTTGTGATCGGCTAGTTTAACCACTTTAAGTTCAGTCGAGATGGGTCAT
This sequence comes from Carassius auratus, assembly GCF_003368295.1. Lineage (NCBI taxonomy): Eukaryota > Metazoa > Chordata > Actinopteri > Cypriniformes > Cyprinidae > Carassius > Carassius auratus. The sequence goes on from NC_039268.1 coordinate 3,495,521, forward strand.
GTACTAATAAAAGTTTCTTTTCCTCAGCTGCCATGGTTTGGATGGTTGGCATGGCTGATTCTAGTAATCCAGGTTCTGGTGAGTTCTTTACTATCATCTACAAGCACTTATAATTTAGTACTTTTTTCTCCCTTTGACAATGAAATGCACTGTGGAAAATGGAATCTAGTTCCCTGTAACATAGGTATTGGTGATTAAGCTGTTGTTGTCTTCTCAGCTGATGGAAGGCTGCGGAATGAGGGCGGAGCCCGAGCACAGGAAGAGGAGGAGTCAGAGGATGATGTGGCTCATGGAGGGAGGCGGCGGTATTCAGCAGAAGAGGACCTTGAGGAAGACCGTAAGTGGTTCCTGTGACTACAGTCTCAGTGTCATAGAGATCATGTTCTCGCTTACAGTACTTCACTTATAAAGCATGTCATTTAAGGCTCACTTGTAGTAAATATCCAGTCACAATGAGATGAACTAGTTCAAAATGCCTCAGGCAATCAAAGCAAACTTAACAAACAGGTTTGACTATTTTATTCTAGTGTCATATGCTGAAATGCCTGTCGGTTGGCTTCTGTCTCACAGGAGGGGTGAAGCTGGGTCTTGGTGATTTCATCTTCTACAGTGTCCTGGTGGGAAAGGCGGCCGCCACCGGAGGAGACTGGAACACCACACTGGCCTGTTTCGTGGCCATTCTCATTGTGAGTGTCTCATTTAGTCTTTAAAGGGTCAGTTCACCCAAAAATGAAAATTAGCCAATAAATGACTTACCCTCAAGGCATCCTTGGTGTATATGACTTTCCTCTTTCAGACGAATCCAGTCGGCGTTGTATTAAAAAGTGTCTTTGATCTTTCAAGCTGTTTAATGCCACAATGTGTTGCATGCATCAGTCCAAAAAAAGATAAATAAAAAGCACCCATCCATATAAAAAAGCTTCGGGGGCTGAACAGAGTTCTCCTGTAGTGAATTGATGTTTTTTTTCATATTTATATTTCATTCAGTACTAAAGATATTGCTAATAATCATTTAATTAAACATTGACTGTTGTAAACAACAATTGTTTGCTATGTATTTTTATTGCTATCTACTGCATGTCGAATTTTCCAAATGAGTGGATGATGCCTCAGTGGGGCAGGTTTTGGAGCAGAGCCAAAGAGTTAATTTTGTGTAATTTTAATATTGTGGTTGTTTTGCAGGGACTGTGTCTGACTCTCCTCCTGCTGGCTATTTTCAAGAAGGCTCTGCCGGCTCTTCCCATCTCCATCACCTTCGGCCTGGTCTTCTACTTCTCCACAGACAATCTGGTACGGCCCTTCATGGACAGCCTGGCATCCCACCAATACTACATCTGACACAAAGCCACTGACACATAAAGGACTTCATCAGAATACAGGCGTTGCGTTTCAATGAGATTCAAACCTTTTTGTTTCTTATGAATCTGAGCAGGTTTCTGATACGATATGCTCTAGGCGAGTGAATGAAGGTGTAAAATGTATCAAAACAAGCAGTTCTGAGTTGTCATGCATCTTTACATTGGCATTTTGGTTTTTATTGAGAAGCTGCACATCGGCTCTTTAGAATATACAGTAGTTTTACTATTTGTTTTGTACTTACTGAGAAGGTCAATGACTTCGCAGTGTGACCTGCATCCTGACAAGTGACAGTGAAGAGTCTTTTTTCATAAATAACGACTTGTGAAGTGATGAAAAGACTGCTGCTAGTTTCAGTGGTGAGACAGACGCCTGTATATGTGAGTGCTGTAGGCTTGCCATTGGTTAATACACAAATCAAACAAATGCATACTTTCATTTTTAGAATCACATATATTCTGTTATATATAGGATGTGATCCTAATTCAACATATTTGTTGGACATACATAGGGCTGGGTGATATATTTAATATTCAGAATAATTTTGCTGGTGAAATCAGATTTTTATCACATTCACAATGTTGCATTTTAGTTGCAGAACATTGTTCTAAAACAAGCTGGAAACCAAACTAAAATTAAACATGTTAACATTTTATGATATCTAAAACTGTATAGTTCGAGAAGTTAGACTTTATTTACAAAGACATAAATGTTTTACACAACAGAAATAAAAATGGTAGGTTCTTTATAATTAGCCATTTTACTACGAATACAAAACCAGACCAAACTGCATGTTTTGATAAGTTTTAGTGAAACTACATGTGCTATGACAAAAGAGTATGAAAGTGACATATTTTTGTTATTTTTTATTAAAAATATGTTAGTAACTTTACAATAATGTGTTAAATAGCAATAAGCTATAAATGTGTAGTATTTTTATTTTTTTGTAATCGTTAATTAATAAAAATACAATGTAAGTTCATGTCAACTCAGATCTATTAATTAATATGAGCAAAGGCAACTTTTGATTTTAATAATGTATCAGTAAATGTGTAAATTTTAAAAAAAATCTTTTTTAGTTTATGTCAACTAATGCTAACAAATCATATTCTAAAGTGTCACCCAAATACATAAATACCAAGATATAAAAAGAATCATGTCAAATGGCTTTAAAATATAATTTTAAAAATTATATTTAATATTTTCTAAGCTGTATCACCCAGCCTTAGTCCTGGAAAGACATAGAAAAGTCATGGTCACTGATGTCATTTTTTTGTATGTTTGAAGATTTATAAGTCTATGGTTTACATTTGATCTACAAACTCTTGCTGACACTGTCACAGGCACTGTCCAATTTTAAATAAGTACACTGGGAACGTATATCTAGGATTTCTTCTAGACCCGTATCAGGTATGCCAGCTCTTAGAAGTTGTTGGTGCCTTGCTTTGCTGTTTTTCTGTGCCATGGAAATTGCAACCGAGAACTAGTGCACTGGAGGTGCAACACATAACAGAAGCTGAATTATTTTACTCTAGTTTACAGAGTTTCAGGTCAATTACAATGTATTCATGTTGTTTTTCCACAGCATTTCCAGTTTAACATAATATTCAATGTAGAAAAAAAAAAAAAAGGCATTTATAATCTTGGTATGAATTTTCTCAAACTAATTGAAAATGTGTTGTTCGTATATAGCGCAGAGAGTCATGCTCTCGGCTTTATAAATGTGTTCCTTTATATCAGCTGTTACCTGAATGGAAACAAACCATTGCTATCTCACATTTTTATATTGCTTTATAAATATAGAGACCTTTCATGGACACGGTGATTACAGCTGCTTGAGAAACAGATGTGCTTTGAGCAGTTTAGGAATATTTTGCATATGCTGAGTGCGTTAAAACTTTATACTTAAGAAAGAAATTATATTTACTACAGATTAAAATTTGAATCGTTTTGATATGTTCACAGTTAAAATTAATTGTTTTCCTCTCTTGATTTTGTTTGGTATTGTCGTGCACAATGTCTGGTGTCGTGTAATAATAAAATATCAAGCAAATAAATGGGATTAAGGATTGTTCCTGAGCTGGATTTTTGTACATGCCGAGCCAATTTAGTATTAATTACCAAATAAAGAAAATCCACACCAGTGAAACATATGGCTGCTTGAACATTTTATTAGAGCTTAAAAAACTACATTAATGTTGGCAAACACACAGTTTGAAGAGTGACCATTACATTTAAATTCACACAAAAAAAAATCACAAAAGAAAATCTGTAACCCTAAGTCTTCCACCGCAGTCTTTAATTTCGTTCCTCAAACTGGGACTTGTTCTTCAGTAAGAATGCTGCTAAAAACTCTATTGGATTTGGAGGCCTGAAGGAAGATGGATAGTGGAATTAGATACATAAACTTAACTGATACAAGGAGGAAATTTCATTTTGATCAGACAAAAGGAATTAATTAAAGGAAACACTTGAAAGAATAGTTCACTCAAAAATGAAAATTTGCAAAAATGTATTCCACGTCAGGGCATCCAAGATGTAGAAGAGTTTATTTATCACAACAGATTTGGAGAAAGGTAGCATTACTTGCTCACCAAAGGATCCTCTGCAGTGCATGGGTGCCGTCAGAATGAGAGTCCAAACAGCTGATTAAAAACATCACAATAATCCACACCACTCCGTTTCATCAATTAACATCTTGTGAAATTAAAAGCTGCATGTTTTTTAGAAACAAATACATCATTAAAATATTTTTAAGGTAAAATATGAGTCTCTATCCATTATATTTCTTTCTCCACTGAAAAAGTCATTGTATCTGAATGCTCAGATTAAGCACCTTTTATAAGTGAAAAGAGTCCAAATCTGCTTTAATAAATAAATTGGTGGATTTTGATGTGAAATTAGAATAGGGGAGGGACTTTGTATTGGAGGAAGTGTCATTATGGGTAATGGAATTCTATTTTGGCGGCACCCATTCACTGCAGAGCATCCATTGGTGAACAAGTGATGTAATGCTGAATCTGTTCTGATGAAGAAACAAGCTCATCTACATCTTGAATGACCCGAGGGTGAATACATTTTCATTTCTAGGTGAACCATTCATTTAAAGTAATCATAATCCAAAGAAATATAATGTTCATGTAGTTTTGTGTTTGGAGAGAACTTGGCAAGAAGTCTGTGTGCACTAATGCAGACCTTTCTTTGGCCAGAACTGACAAGCCCTGCAGGAGAATAGGAACCACGGTCTGATCCAAGTACGCTCGGGTAGGAAGGGTCTGCAGCGTCTGAGGGTCCACCTTCTGTTTGGGGACCTTTTCAGCGGTCGTTTTCTCATTCTCCACTATTCTCTACAGAAACACATAGAATATGTTAATGCTTTATTCATGTTGCAGCCAACTCTTTTTCTAATCCAGTCTTTAAGACATTATACATTTAAATACAAATTCCCAAAGTTCAAGAACAAAGTAGTATTGATGTTGTACCTGTATGTTTTCAGTGAGGCCATATTCTGCATGAGGATTTTCTGGGACCTACAATAAACAAGAAACACAATGACAACAACTGAACGAGACAAACTGACAACGTGCTTTCTTGTATTAAACACACAGTCTTGCTTTAAATTTAATATTGCAATGCTACTCACAGGAGTGTGTCCCTCCATGCTCTGCTCACCATCAGGGTGTTCTGGAAGGATCGAAATTAAACTATTAAGCCACATTAACAAGTTTAAGAACTCATACGCCGCAGTACTTTACATACGAGTCCCGCATCTGTGCATGTAAAGTCACATATACTAGTGAATGGCGGGATTCAATGGGCCACTGCAGGAAGGCTCATAGCTCGCAATAATGCAGACAATCAGAGATATAAGTCTCCCTACCGTATGTTAACACTGGCTTTGTCTAAAACTGCAGCAAATACAATCACTGCACAATTAAGAAGTACAAAATTAACCACAAAGCTAAGAAACAGCACTTACCGTCCGCCATAGTTTGTTGTCGGTTTCTACGCCGTTGACGTTGCGCATGCGTAAAGCATGTGCTTGAATGACGCAAGGGTGGGTTCTAAAAAGGGCGGGGCCTTGTGACCCAGACATACCATGTGATTGGTCATACTGGTCAAATATATATATATATTTATATATATTTTTTACTATTTACAGTGTATTTATTTTGTGTTTCTCAGTAGTATTATTAAGATGTAAAGCATTATCCAAACTGCAGAGATTTTAATTGCATGTCCTAAATAAAAATTAAACGTGGATGCCAACCGCAGTTAAACATTAAAAAGAAAACTTTTTTTCCGCGTAATGCTGTAGTTAGAAGTTGTTTGATGTTTTTATCAGCTAAAGAATACTGCAAAGATGAAGTCATTCTTAACATTAAGAGACATGGAGTCTGTAATACATGCTTTTATCTCATCTTACTTCTGTATTTTTGTTATATGCTTAAATTATATTCAGCACTTTGGCCAACAGCTGTTGTTTTTAAATGTGTTCTATAAATAAATAATATATAAATAATAAATATAAAATATATATGTAATATAATAAATATAAAATAAATAAAAAAATATATAAATAATACATATAAAATATAAAATAAACAATCAATATAAATGTGATCTATAAATAAATATGACTGACTGACGTCATTGTTGTGAGACCATTTTCACCAAACACAGCAGTGACTTCCGCGATCGATGCTGGCAAAAACAAACCGGAGAACCGACGTAGTCGAGAAATATAACTCTTCCTCGTCAAACCCGCGGCTAGTAATGGTATGGAGCGTCCGACTAGGGTGAATGAATTCTGGGGACAGCCCGAGACAGATAGGATCAGCGCGCGGAGGAGGACGCACCTGCGGACAGGTGTCTGACGGAATCGGCCAAAGTCCGCTACACCGGCTGCGCTCGTTCATCCGAACCCTCCGAAGGCTCCCGGTGTCGCTGCTAAGAGCTCTCCTCCTGCTCCTTCTGGGTCTGACCCGTCCGATCCGCCGAGCCATGGCGGCCAGGGCCAAAGACCGCGGCTCCGAGGACTGCGAGGAAACCGGAGAGCGGATACGAAACCACCACAAACAAGCCTTCGAGTTCATCTCTGTGGCTCTGCAGATCGATGAGGATCAGAAGGGTATCTGACTGTAACGTTACTGCTGTTATGTGTCTGAAATATATTTAAAAATATCTGAGAGAGAGAGAGAGAGAGAGAGAGAGAAAACTTTTTATATAATACCTATTTTGGTGTGTGTGTGTGTATGCGTGTGTGTGTGTGTGTGTGTGTGTGTGTGTGTGTATATATATATATATATATATATACACACACACACACACACACCAAATTAGTTGTTTTATAAATGTATTCTGTACATATATTGGATTATGAATTCTTCACAATTAGGTTACTGTTAATATAATATGTATTAATTGTTGATTATGATTATATATATTGATTATTATTAATATTATTATTATAACATGCAGGGTTTATCTGTAGACCAAGTATTATAAAACTGAATAATATTCAGTAAATGTGAATACCATAGTTAGTATATGAATAATGTAATCATTAGGTGTCATATTGCTACTGCCTCACTTTTTACAAGGTTCTTTTTCTACTTTTTGCAAAGCTCTGTTGTGTTTTATTGTTTATGTAAACAGGAAATATTTCTCTGCACCATTCCAGAAATGCAAATCGTCTTACACCTACACATGCTAGATTTTGTGTTTGGTTTTGCTTTCACTTCATCTGCCCCAGTTGTTGGCGTTTCACTAGTCGTATGTGAACTAGTGCTCAGAAGATATGAATATCCAGTGCAGATGTCAATAACTAGAAATAATTTGTAATGTAATTATACACTCAGTTGAAATGTTGCTTTCTGAAAGATATTCATTATTTTATTCAGCAAGGATGCATTAAACGTGCACTATGGAATTTTTGGCCACCAGGGGTCTCTCAATCAAAATAATAACATAAGACGTACTTTGATGACGTTGGGAAAGAGCGTAAGGCTCATGGGAGTTGTTGTTCATTGGAACACGCGCTCTGTCGCTCCCTATCATTCCTCACTCATTCTTATTTAGTATTTTGACAATCACATCTTTTCGAACGGAGAGATATAGACGGTTTCAACGGCAACAACATAAACAAACGTTTCTGCGCATGAGCGCTCTTGTGGACCTAATTTAACTTCCAGTAGACTTCCAAATAGAATCAATAACAACAGCCAAGTCCCTCTAGAGTAGATATTTTTTGATAACAAACAAAATGTTTGCTGCGTGGATCAGGCGGACTCAATGAAAATGCAAATTCATTATTTGCCAACAGGAGATGTTTTAAAGCATAGACATAAAGTGCGAGAAATAGAGGTTTCCCCAGTAACAGCTGTAAACGAAGCAGAGCTGGTACGCTCATACGCTGCTATCAGGCATATAACATGCAAGTCTTCCTTCAGAAATACAGCGATATAAAAACACCTGTGCCTCGCTTTGATATTTAAACATATAAATGTAAGGAATTATTATTAGTAAACGTGCAGTACCGTGAAACCGTCTATATGAATTATGAGACCCCTATCAAATCAATATTCCATCTAGCTAGTAGTAATATATGTTAAAAAACACGGTAGCCTTTCGTTAATAATTATAATTACGTTATACTATGATATCGAACAAGTTAGAGAGCTGCATTTGAAGCTACTTTATTCAGCTAGATATAGAACAAATGTAGATTTACATGAGAGCTAGTCCGTCTGCGTTTTACACAAGACATCATATCGTTTCACAAAATATACGGATAGATAAAGTTAGCTGAATGGATGCATACCTGTTTATCAGAATGCAAGCGAGTTCGGCATCTCTCTGCAGTTTCAGCTTGTCACGAAGCTCTCTCTATCTTGGAAATGCAACCCGTACGTTTGCGCTTCACAGAACGTGCAGGCAAAGCATAATCATGATCCATAACTAAGTTATTGATTGAGGTTTAAATACGAATATAAACAATATAAATATCAAATATAATAGTCTCGATAAATGCTACTACTTTTTCTTCTTCGTCTCGTCTTTGTTTCTGTTCACCTTTGTATTTGGCGGTTCCGCAGGAAGTTAGATAAACTAGAGGGGTCAAAGTTTATATGACGCCATAGACGGGCGACAAAACGGAAATAAAGAAACGTGCCGTGTCTTCTAATTAAACTATAATTTTCTCCGGATTTGAAAGTTCGTGGAAACTGTCGGGATGATGTAAGTACACAACTAAAAAAAATATATAACATAGATATAGTGATTTCTGCTATTTTTAAAGCACAAAAATTACATATTGCACCTTTAAAACTTATCAAAAGTCTTTGTAACTCTTGTATTGCTTCAAAAAATAAATAATGTTTTGAACTTTCTATTAAGATAATCTTAAAAAAGTAAAATGTTTCCACAAAAATGTGAAGTGGAGCTGTTTTCAACAGTGATGATTATAAGAAATGTAAGAAATGAGAAGTAAATCAGCATATGATAATGATTTCTGAAGAATCATGTGACACTGAAGACTGGAGTAATGATGCTGGAAATTCAGCTTTGCATCACAGGAATAAATTACATTTTAGAATATTTTCAAATAGAAAAGAGTTATTGTAAATTCTATTAATGTTTCAAAATAAAAAAAAATGTGTATATAAAAATGTGTATAACTTTTTACATTAAGCAAATTCTAAATTTTAGTTTATTCAGTTCATTTTATTATTTTATGTATGTATAACAGATATTATTATTTTATTTTTAAATGTGATTTAAAAAAAAGATTGTGACCTAGATTTGTTCCACTCGTCATGTGGTCATGTTGTTTGTCTCTCTGTAGTCTCACGGAGAGATGCTGGCAACATCAGTCAAAACAAAGAACAAACACTGTTCAATAGGTTCATTGGCTGGTTTTCAATCCCATCATGCCCAGGGCCATATGGTTGAACCTGCATCACATTTATCACATACTGATTTATTTCCAATTTAACCCCTTAAGTGTCACCCCCCCTTTTTGGGGGTAGAGCTGAAAAGGGCATGTCCAGATTCAAATTAATGTAATTCTGGAACGGTTTGGAATATGAACCTAATTTTGGGCTCGTTTTTAAAAACACACTTGGAAGTTTCTTGTACATGTGAAAGAAGTTGAATAAAATGTAAAATAAAAAAGTTATAGGTGTTTAAGTTTGTTGTAATAAAAAATAATAATTTAATATTTATTTATATTTTATATAAAAAAAAAAAAAAGTATGTGTTGAATTTAATTTCATGTCAAATGAAAAGCCTAAAATCTAAAGAAGTTGTGTTCCAAATTTGACATTGATATCACAAAAAATGAGGTTTCTGTGTTATTTTTAGTTGCTATACCAACAATGTCCACTAGGTACTAGTCATAATCCTTGTATGAATTGTAATGGACGACTGATTTGATTTTTTTTATTCAAACAGCAATAAAACTTTCTAGATAGGTTGTAAATGATTTTTTAATCAAACATAGCTACTAGAGTGTTGTTACAGAAACTTCATACATGATCATGATCATATTATCACATCATATTATGATCATACATGAAATTGACATTCATTAAATTTTTTACTGAATACTTGCAACATCAATCATAGATATACAAATATACATATTCAATTTATTCTCAAATTTTTTTATAAAAACTAGAAAAGATGTTTTGTCTGAATTATTGGCAGCCAAAAAAATATAAGAAATATATACTTTCGTGATTGTATATGTATGTATCAGCTTTTTGTAACAAAAGGCAACTACTTTTTTTATTTTGCTAAATTTTCTTGTCACAAATTTATGAATTACTGTCACTACATAATTTTAAATATAAAACAGTGGTCAAATATAAAAAATACAACCTCTAAGGTCTCCAATGATATATAGTTTGTCAAGATTAGTTTAGGTTTAGTATAGAATATTACGGTTTTAAATATGCAATGGCTTTGGGCCCACCGGTGGGCCAGTGACACTTAAGGAGTTAAATCTCATTTTGCACTCATAACATAATTCTGACCATAAAATGTTGTGATCGTTTTACTTTGGAACCCAGGTGTTTTGGTTTAGGCTTGCAGTATTATTATTTTGCGTGTATTTTCTGTATAGAGAACAGAAAACAGTCAGTAAAGTGTCTAATGTATTCTGCGTGTGATGTTGTAGGTGATAAGAAGCAGGCGGTGCAGTGGTACAGGAAAGGCATCGCTGAGCTGGAGAGAGGCATCCGTATCCAGGTCACTGGAGCTGGTGAGATGATCGAGTCCTATTGATTTCTGCTAGTGTGTAAACAAACTATGTGAGGTGTTTTAATTAAACTAGATTTTATTTTTAATTTCAAGACAGAACGCAATCTGTATTATGCTTCAAATACATTTAAGAAAATGTCATGGTTTAAACTATTTGAACGGTGATCTGGCTCTTTTAGGGGAGAAGGCAGACAGGGCCAGAAAGCTTCAGGACAAAATGACCAGCAACCTGCAAATGGCCAAAGAGCGGCTGGAGCTTCTGGGTAAGCGGATGCAGTGAGGGCACGAGGATGTGCTGCTGATTCATGAGCTCTTCTGAGAGACGAGGTCATCTGATGTGTTTGCACGCTCTCCTGAGAGGGACGTTCGCCGCACTCTTCTGTGAAAGCCTGCCTGTGCTTCTGTGTGATTGTTAAAGGATGCACGTCAGTTGTATGCTTGATCATATAAAGGTGAAGTGTGGTTTCATGCTGGAGACAAATGGGTTGAAATTAGGGCTCACTTATAGTTGTCTCTACACATTGAAAGAGAAGATTATTAAGCATTTTAAAAAGACACTTCACTTTTATTGACTCAACCATTGTAACACACACACTTTTCTTATTTCTCTTTTTAACAAAAATAACTTTCTGTGTTTTTCTGCTTTGGTTCTTGCATGAATCTGTCAAGAAAGCGATCAAGAACATGTCCAGGTCACCACAAAATCAAAAGAAAAATATTTAAAGTTAATTCAAAGAATATTGCAACATATTTTTTTTATTTTATTTAGTTTTATTTTATTTTTTGTGAACTTTGTGACATATTTATGAAATTTTCCCTGTCATTAACTTTAATTTTTTTTGCAGTAATGAAAGTAAAATGTGTGTAATTGTCCCAATAACAATAAATACAAATGATAACAATTTAAAAAATGCAATTATAGACTTATTTTCTTTTTTGTATGTTGAGGTGAAATGTAACGTGGACGTGTTTTGCAGCCTCTTACAGCTTCTGTTCTGCTTTGTGTTTTTTCTGGAGTTTTTAGTTTCCCCTTAAATGTCTCTCTTTCCTCTGTCTTTTTCCTCTGCAATCACAAAGACAAACTCCTTCCAAAGTCCCCATCAGAGGACTGCTCTGGTCACACAGGCCTGTCTTTCTCCAATGGGAGCCTGTGTCCAGGTGGGCGTTTGCTTTGGATTCTGGGAGATCTGAGTGTCCCATTCTGATCAGAGAGACTCTACAGTGATGTTTCTGTGTATGAACGAGCATATGTTTGCAGTTGCAGGCAGTGGAGCAGTTTCCAAAAAAAAGGACACCCCTGTGCGACCCAAAAACCCACCTAAATCTGCCCTGCGCCCCACACCTTCAACGGGTCACAGCGGCAGGACCGGCCCTCAGAGCAACCTGAAGGTTCGTCAGACATCAGACCATTTAGCTACGTGCCACCTTTAAATGCTGTCTCGCTAGGTTTTGTGGCTTAACTTTGTGGTCGTGTTTTGTTTTGTAGGGGCCCCCGGCAAGAGCCGGCAACATTGCCACTGCATCATCTCAGAGGAAAAGAGACATGAAGAACTTTAAAAATGTGGACAGCCAACTGGCCAACCTCATCCTCAATGAGATCATAGACAGGTAACATTAGTGCTGTTAAAAATAAACACATCAGATATAAATATTTGAATGCATCAGGTCATCTTTTGTATGTTAACTGTTCAGAAAAAGATTGCATGGAAAAATTAATATGCATGTTTTTTTTTTTTAAATAATGCATATATATACATACATACACACACACACACACACACACATACATACATACTGTACATACATACTGTACATACATACATACTGTACATACATACATATAAATATATATATGAGATATTTTATACACACTATTTGTACAGAACATATCAAAAGTTTGGAATTGTTATGAATTTTAATGTTCTTTAAAGGGGGGTGAAATGCTATTTCATGCATACTGAGTTTTTTATACTGTTAAAGAGTTGGATTCCCATGCTAAACATGGACAAAGTATCAAAAATTAAGTTGTACGTTTGAAGGAGTATTTTTGTTCCTCTTCCGTTTTGTCACAAGTTTCTGAAAGTTTTTTTAGAGTATGGCTCTTTGTGACGTTAGATGGAGCGGAATTTCCTTATATGGGTCCTAAGGGCACTTCTGCCCGAAGAGCGTGCGCTCCCGTATAGCAGAGCACTGAGAGCACAACAGACTTCACTGATCAGAGCGAGAGCGTCGCGAAATGTCACAAAAGAAGTGTGTTTTTGGTTGCGAGGGCAAGACTATATATATATATATATATATATATATATATATATATATATATATATATATATATATATATAAAAAGATTGATTTAATGACATCACCTGCTTCATTAAAATTTTTAAAATGTTATATAAAATGTAATGTTGTAAGCTGTCAAAGAAAAACAATCTGAAATTAACATTACATTTTAGTCTCCATAATCATCAAGATTTTTATCATTTGATATACCACATTTTAATTTACTGACATTTTGTAATGTATTCTGTATCTTTGTGATTTTTATGGACTTAATTTTCCTCTGTCCCCATTTCAGGTGTTCACCCTTATTAATTGTTTCCACCTGTGTCTTGTTAGTCTAATGCTGCGTTCACGCCATGTTGTAATTCTGAGATGAGAACACGAGACATTCTACTCTGAATTATGTGTTTCTATGGCAAATCTATCAATGGCAAAGCCCTCACATGCTTCTGAACTTATAATTACAACTTGTAAACTCAGAATGGTCTGAGAGTTATGACTTGGACCAGTGGCAGCTGTACCATGTATCCGTCAGGTTCATTTTGGCGCTACTTAGGCACAACCTCTGTCAGAGAACATGGAAAGCTATGAGTAAAATGTCACGTGATGTCATCTCTGAATTATGGTAATTATGACATGGTGTGAACGCAGCATAATGTGTATTTAAGCCTTTATGTTTTCTGTGTTCATATTCTGGTGTTTTCCATTGATGAAAGTACTGTTGGTGTTCTCAGTTCTGCCCAAGCTTCTCCCATGTCATCTTGTTTTTCTTCTTCATTTTTTGTTAATATTACATTTTTGTGAATTAAAAAAGTACAAAGATACAGAAAACATAACCTTCAGGGTATCTTCTAATCATATATTTTTTATTTAATATTGTAATATGAAAAATGAAAAAAAAAAGGCACATTTGTTCAAACAATTTAAAAATCAAGAATTTTTCATTTTTCATTTTAAAGGGGGGGTGAAATGCTATTTCATGCAAACTGAGTTTTTTACACTGTTAAAGAGTTGGATTCCCATGCTAAGCATGGACAAAGTTTCAAAAATTAAGTTGTACATTTGAAGGAGTATTTTTGTTCCCAAAATGCTCCTTCCGGTTTGTCACAAGTTTCGGAAAGTTTTTTTTAGAGTATGGCTCTGTGTGACGTTAGATGGAGCGGAATTTCCTTATATGGGTCCTAAGGGCACTTCTGCCGGAAGAGCGCGCGCTCCCGTATAGCAGAGCACTGAGAGGCTGAGCACAGACAATCACTGATCAGAGCGAGAGCGTCACAAAAGAAGTGTGTTTTGGTTGCCAGGGCAAGACAACCCTGCACAGATTACCAAAAAAAAAAACAGCATTAAGGGACCAGTGGATGGAGTTTATTTTTACAGAGCATCAACGGAGTTGTGCAAGTGTTTTTGTTTGTTCCCTGCATTTCGAAGATGCTTGTTTTACAAACAAGGCCCAGTTTGACGACGGATTTGCGTATCGTTTATTTCTTAAGGATGATGCAATCCCAACGAAAAAGGGTCACGATCGTGTATTGGAACCGCAGGCGGTGAGTAAAACTGCTTCAAATATCTCTGCCTCCTTGTTAGTGCGTCCCCTCCCATGCCGGAGACCCGGGTTCGAGCCCCGCTCGGAGCGAGTCGTTGTTGCTGCTGCTCTCGTTCAGTTTCAGCCTCTGGATCTGATTCTGGATCATAAATAAATGGCTGAATCTGACTGTTAGCCATGGTTTGTTTTGGATGATGGTTTTTTTTTCCTCACGGTAATGTCACAACTTCCAAACGCTCTCAACGCAAAAGCCTACTCGCGCTCGTGATTCTTTAGCCCCGCCCACACGTCACGCCTCCAGCGGCTCGTGTTTTTCCGAAAAAAAATCGGCACAGACTATCTTTCTCTTATAAATATAATAAAACTAAAGACTTTTTGGAGTTATGAAGGATGCAGTACTACTCTATAGGTACTCAAGATTAACAGGATATTGAGTGAAAACGAGCATTTCACCCCCTTTAAAAGACTCTTCTGCTCACCAAGACTGCATTTATTTGAAAATACAGTAAAATCAGTAATATTGTGCATTTATTACAAATTGAAATAACTGTTTTTTATTTCAAAATATTATAAAATGTTATTTATTCCTGCGATGCAAAGCTGTATTTTCAGCATCATTACTCCAGTCTTCAGTGTCACATGATCCTTCAGAAAAGTTAATTCTGTTTTTATTTACTGTCCAAGAAACATTTATTATTATCGTGAATGTTAAAAACGGTTTGATGAAGGTTATTTGATGAACAGAATATTAAAAAATAACAGAATTTACTCTATACATCCCCACTAGTATTCGGCAGATTGGTGTATCACGGTTTCCACTTAAATATTAAGCAGAAAAAAAAAACGAAAAAAAAAATATATATCTATATAATATAAGGGAATTTTTCCATTGAGGCTGATGATTTCTGTGGTTGTGTTTGTTTCAGCGGTGCTGTGGTGCAGTTCGATGACATAGCAGGGCAGGAATTGGCAAAACAGGCACTGCAGGAAATCGTTATCCTGCCTGCTCTACGTCCAGAGGTTTGTCTCCACGTCTGTAAACATCTGTATCATCTCAGGATGTACTGCCTAAGAATCTTAGGCCACTAGTCTCAGGGTAGTGAAATCATCCCTAGACATGATCTATTTACATTCTACAATATTGCTAATATTATAGAACAGATTGTATTTTTACATTCACAGTTTACTTCTGTGTTTATAATGATATTTCTGTTGGTCTCCTCAGCTGTTTACTGGTCTCAGGGCTCCTGCTAGAGGGCTTCTGCTCTTTGGCCCACCTGGAAATGGGAAGACTATGCTGGTAAAACACAAAAAATGCTCTTTTTTTTTTTTACACCATAAGAGCAGAACTGTATTTGATCTTTCCATCTCCTCACAGGCTAAAGCGGTGGCAAAGGAATCTAATGCTACGTTTTTCAACATCAGTGCTGCCACTCTCACCTCCAAATATGTGAGTATTCTGACAGTATGAACATTTTTGACACATTTGGTAGCGATCAGTACAAAGCCAGCACCACATTGTGCTCACGTACGCTGTCTGGGAAGTTTGAAGACTTAGAAGGTTTTGTAATAAAATGCTAATAAGCTTTGAAAATATATAAAAAAAATGTTTGTCATCACATTCAGATAATTTGGCATTTTTTTTTTACTTTTCTTTTGAAGGAAGCATATGAAAAACACTCTTTTCGCTAATTGATCTTGATTAAGACTGATCTTTAAACTGAGCTGCATAGAAATGACCAAACACATTTTTGATATTCATTACCGTTAGAAACACATTTCCAAAATCGACTAGATCTGTGTTCACTTTTCCTGTTGGAATGCTATAAACTCTTTCACATATTGCCACAAAAACTTAGAAAAGATTCTTGTCTTTAGATTCTTTAGTTTAAGTGGATTCTAAAAAATAAATAAGTGCAATTTTGTACAAATTTGGCTCAGCTGATCATTTAATCCAAGCTGTGCAGAAATGACCAGAACAATTGTGATATTCACTTAACTGAGACACGTTTTTGTACCATCTTATATTAGCATGCTTATCTTAAACAATTTTTTTCAAAAATGGCTTGTGATCATCAGGCATACTTCGGTTCCATTAAGGACTAAGTTAGTTTAGCGTGCTAACTAATGCTTTTGTGTGTTTGTTCTCACACTGAAAGCTCTCCTGGACATCAGGGCTATTGTGTGATCAGCGAGCAGCCGCTCCAAATGGGAGGTTGTGTGTAAACACAATGTCATTCACACATCAGCATTTCATTTTTAGCATGCAAAATCTCTGCCCTGCATCAGAAAGAGCATGTGGCTTCTACGTGACGCTCCGTGTTACACAGCAGGGTTCCCAACCTGATGGTTGTGTGTTCGAATCCTGAGTGCTGCGGCTTGTACTGTATTTTTTCAATCATGCTAAATGTGCTGTATTATTTTTTTGTGCTGTTCCCTGAGTTTCAGTGTTTGCTGAATATTATTTTTAATAATAAATACAACTGTTCACTGTTGTCTAAATATATTTTCCTGATCATATTACAGTTGATGGCATTTATAAAGGCAATAAGCTACTCATAACCTGTGCATTACATTCGCTTTTATTCTGTCTTAAAGGGGTCATCGGATGCTCCATGCACTTCTACAAGTTGTTTGAACTGAAATATGTGTTGGCAGTGTGTGTGATGATAAAAATCTACCCAATCTCGTTAAATGATTTCCCCTTTCTCAAATCGAGCTGATCTTAAATGCCTGTCTGTGTGACGTCATAGACAAAGGCTGTGTTCCAGTTATGGCTGTCAATTAGTTTTCCCCCAAATTTCAAATATTTGTCAAATTGAACATAAAAATCCACATTCCAATTTAAGGTGTGCGTTAAGGAGGCAGCCTTATCAGTGGCACACTTGATGCGATGACGATGTGTCATTGCATTTTAATGTTTTTGTTATCCTATCTAGTTGAAGGCACTAGGTGCTGAATTATTTTTTCAGCCATTTTGACAGCCCTAGTTCCAGTACACTTTTTTTAGGCCCTTAACTAGCTAACTTTCCTCCATCTCGTTTACTGAGATGTACGTCATTGATTATGTTGCATGAGTGCTCACTTCTGGCTGAACCCTTGCAATGGGCTGAACTGAAACATCCTAAAGCCCTTGATCACCGCTAGGGTTTATTGTTTATATTTTTCCCGTCACAAATTTGTTTGCTGCAGCATTCTATTTGTATATAGGTATGCCTGGGCTGTTATTAATGTAAAAAAAAAAAAAATTATATATTATAGAGTTGTTTGGGGTTGGGATAAATTAAACGCGATCTGCAATGACGTCACAATCGTGTTGCATTGTGTTCTATGGAGTGGCCTGAAGTGAGCATATGAAGCAGACTCTCTCCCTCAGTCAAAATTGTCCATATAAACTTCCCTCGTCCACCTGACGAAGTGGAACGCACTTAAAAATGGCAGCAGGGATTTCCCAAATGGGAAGTGCTTAGGAAAGAAGCAAGTATAAGGTTTTTTTAATAAATCATTGCAAATCGCCTTTCCTAATAATGTGCTAATTAGCAAGTTTCACGATGAATGTGGCTGAAGCAAACAGTCCCTCAGAGAATGGCTGGGAAGAAAGGGGCGGGGTCAGCAGAGCTCATTAACATTTAAAGGAAGATGCTACAAAACGGCTTGCTCTGAAAAGAGCTGTTTTTAACAGGGTTAGAAAAAAGGGGTGTTGTTTTACACTACCATTGAGAAATGTTAACCAATGTTACAGACTTTTCATTAAGACCCTAAAGGATCATATCAACTTGTGGAAAATGGGCAGCCGATGACCCCATTAAGAAACACTCATTAATGTTGTGGTGTGTGTGTTAAGGTGGGAGAGGGCGAGAAACTGGTTCGGGCTTTGTTTGCGGTTGCTAGAGAACTGCAGCCATCAATCATCTTCATCGGTGAGAACTGTCACTCAGACTCATTCATGTTTCAGACGTGGTGTGTTTCTGTAAATGCATCATTAATGGTGAATTTAATGCAGATGAGATCGACAGTCTGCTGTGTGAGAGGAGAGAGGGCGAGCATGACGCCAGCAGAAGACTCAAAACAGAGTTCCTCATCGAGTTTGATGGAGTAAGTGTGTGAACTCTATCTGAAAATGCATCATTCCTGATCACAGGTGACTGACGCTCATGGTGTGTGTGTGTGTGTTGTAGGTGCAGTCAGGAGGAGATGAGCGAGTGTTAGTGATGGGAGCCACTAACAGGCCTCAGGAGCTTGATGAGGCAGTTCTTAGGTACCGTTGACCTGCAGTCGCACACTTACTTTCAAACACTTCATAGTTACATGCTCAATATGTTTTTTTCCTCACAGGCGGTTCGCTAAACGCATTTATGTGGCTTTACCTACAGAGGAGGTACTGTGTTCAATTCAAGGATCGGCAGAAGTTATCGGTTCTCTTTTAAATCCTGACTGTGACTGTGAATTTGAATTCAGACAAGAAATATTTGTCATGATGGGCATCATATTTTGCCATGGTTCATATTATGAGTGGTACTTGATTAAAATATGTACACACATGCACTTCCATTCAAAAGTTTAGTATCGGTATGTTTTCTTTATTTTTTTTTAAACATCTTAAACTAATTTGTTGCTAAAAAATATTGTAAAATATGAGTACAATTTAAAATGACAATGCAAATTATTCCTGTGATGGAAAAAAGGGCTGAATTTTCAGTATTTTCTTGAATAGTAAGTTCAAGAGAACAGCATATATGTGAAATGGAAATCTTTGGTAACATTATAAATGTCTTTAAATATCAATTTATTGCATGTTTGGTAAAAAAAAAAAAAAAAAAAGTATTAATTTATCCAAAAAAAATTTTGAAATTTGAAAGGTAGTTGTAATAATTCTATTTTAGTTATTTTACTCATTGATTATTAGTATTATATATTAATATTGGTATTAATAATTAATACATTGGTGTTTTTCTGTAAATGTATGAGTAATTGACCAAAAGATTAAATGTTTTATGACACAGTCATTTGAATTTCATTTTATCCCTACCTCCTTAAATTCAGCTGTATCTTATTCATTACTCATATTGGTTTTCCAATTAATTAGCACTGTGTGTGTGTGTGTGTGTGTGTGTGTTTCAGACTCGTCTGAAGCTGCTCAAGAACCTCCTCAGCAAACACAGAACCACTTTATCTCAGAAAGAGCTGAGTCAGTTAGCCAGGTCAAACACAGCTCCATATTTCTGAAGAATATGAGACTAATGACTATCAGTGCTGGGTAAATTAATTTGTCCGGTGTGTTTTCAGGAGGACGGAGGGTTATTCTGGCAGTGATCTGACCTCACTGGCTAAAGACGCTGCTCTTGGTCCTATACGAGGTACAATCATACTTCATGCAGATATTTTATTAAAGTATACCCAGACATTTGGTTTAGAGGTGGACTTTATGCTGGATCATTGCGTCCTGTTCTTTCTCCACACAGAGCTGAGGCCTGAACAAGTGAGGAACATGCCAGCCGATAAGGTAGAGAATATTAGGCAGTGTTATTTTAACATCATTTAGTTACCTGTTTTATAAGCTTTTTTATTTTATTTGATTTTTTTATAATAAATCAGTTGCTTTTTTGTCATGTTTTTTGTTGTTTTCATTATTTTAGTACAAGTTAAACTAAATGAAAATGAGAAGATATGAGATTATATGGGGTTTATATATATATTATTTTATTGTATTTCACCTTTTCACTTAACATTTTATAGTGCGTTTATTTTTTTGTTAACTAAAACACTGATATTAAATCTGTTCTTAAAGGGAAAGTTAACCAAAAACAACAACAACAAAAAAAAAATAACTTGAACTGCATTTGATGTTTGTTTGTTTTTTACCCAGAAACATAAATAAGAGCAAGCTCATAATTCATATTCATTCCTATTTTTCCATATTACAGCAAATGGTTTTTATACAAAAATTGGATTAGAAATGTGAAGAAACTTCCAAGATGTAACTGATTTACACCGTGTTCTATTTCAAATACTATTTTAAATTCAAACACAGTTTTTAAACACCACATGTGACCTTGTTCTTGTCTTTCTTCTGTTCAGATGAGGGACATCCGTTTCTCTGATTTTGAAGATTCGCTCAAGAGGATAAAGCGGAGCGTCAGTCCTCAAACGCTGGATCAGTACGTCCGCTGGAACAGCCAGTACGGAGACACAACAGCCATATGACACCAACATGCAAGAAGGGTTTTTTTTACTGCGCTTTTGCCTCTGATCTGGAGACGGAGTTGTTTGGAGCTCAGGCTGAGATTTGCTCAAGACCATGTTGATTTCTACGAAACCAAGGAACATTTTCCTCTGATTCTTCCTCTCGTTTGGTGTGTGAATGATAAAGCACTTGGCGTCTGTGGTGTTCTAGATGCATTTGTTCCTCTCTTATTTTGTTTTAGATTCATGTATCCAGATAAATCGAATCCTCAGTGGTGGTATGATGTGCTCAATCAAATAGCACGTAGGGATGCTGTTGATAAATGAACGATTTATGATAGAAACAGTTCAGACTGCATGTGTATTTGGATTGACCAGCACTCCTTATGTGTTTTTCATTTGCAGGCACTAGGGGGCATCAGTTGAGACTGAATGTGAATGTCTTCCTAAATGTGTTCTGCTGGAACTAAAGTCATGATATTGCTCGATGTTTAAATGTCTGCTGTGTCTTTAATAATGTTGAATTTTAAAAAGTTTGCAATGAGTTTTTGGGAAACGGTTTGATTTGTGTACATGTACTAACAGTGTTTCAAATTGAGAAAAAAAGTAAAAAAATATCTGAAATTATTTTTGAAGTGAGTTACGGTGCTGAAATTTGATTAATTTGCAAAGTGCACATTAAAAAAAATTCACATTTTAAATGATCATTTATAATAAAAACTAAATATTATATATTATAATATGATTTAAGAATGTCAAACTTGCAATGAGCCACTGTGCAAGAATTTATTTTATGAGTAAAGTGCATGTTTAAAAAATGAAAACTAAAATTCTAATTTAAATAAAATATATATATATATATTATTTGGTTACACTTTATATGATCGCATCCTTGTTACACTGTAAGTAACTGATAATTAGCTGCATGTACTTTTATGGTTAGGGTTAGAAGGAGGGTTTGGTTTAGGGTTGTCTGTAATAATGCATTTATTGTTAGTGAAAGTTACATTTAGGAAGTATGTGTAACAAGGACACTGTAAAATAAAAGTGTTACCTAATATTTATGATGTAGATGGAATTAATCATTAATATAATTCTAATGTGTTTCAAATCACCTGAGTTACTCCAAAAAAGGACATTTTGAAGAACAAAAACACTTTAATTTCTGTCTTAAAGTGAACAGATCATTATTTAAAGGGCCAGTCTCCTGTTTCCATCATCAGACTTGTCTTCATTGTTATATTGAGCGAGCTACAAACCAGCAAAACCAGTCTTCGTTAAAAACCCATTATACACCCCTAGTAAAATTCACTGTCAGAAGCATTTACAGTGAATTCTGATTGTTCTCATTCAGGCATTTAATGCTAATTGGACGGTTTTTGATAGTCACACACTCAAATCTGACGTATGTTTCCACACACACACACACACACACATGTAAATGTCCAGGTAAATGATGGATGTGGTTGTAGTTCAGTTGTGAAGGTCTCAGTGGTCCAGGATGCGCAGGTTTCCTGAAACGATCTTGTTCTCCAGCATCGCTCCGGCCGGGATGTCGATTCTATCTCCATGATTAGCGATAATGATAACCGTTCCCTGTTGTACAGAAAACAACGAGTCACAATTTGCACACATGATGTGTGTGTAAACGCTCACAAAAATCAGACGTTCGTACCTTGAGTGTGACTTGTTTTCCGAAGGTGACATCTCCTGATACAGTCAGGTGATCCAGCTCCAGCATGTCTGGGATGCTCTCAATCCTTTTCAGGAAGTCTTGAACCTAGAAAGTAAAAAAAAAAGAGTCTATTATTGAGGTATTGAGTATTTTACATGAAAGTCGAGCTCTCTCTTCATGTCTAAGTGGGCGGCTCTTGTCCAGAATAAGCAGCACAGTGTCAAAGTCCTTAGTGAAGCTTACTTTAGTGAAGGAGCTGCCCAGTTTGACGTGAGGTGTTGTGGGAAACTCTCTCTTGGGGCTCATGGTCAGAGAGCCTGCGTTCATGCTGTACAGGTTGGACATGACCAGCAGGAGGTCCGAGGTGGTCTTGACGGGCAGGAAGCGGCTGCGGGGCACGTTGATGCCGAGCGCGTTGTCGAAGCTCTTCATGGCAGCGCCCACAGCCGTCTCCAGCTGAATGACATTCAGACCACCGTTGAGAGTCTGGAAACAGAACAGAAGCCAGTTTCACAACCAAACATCCACACAAGCGTTGTTCTCTGTAATGGAGAAGGCGTGAAGGTCACCTTAGGGTTGACGATGATCTCCATGTCCATGGCATTCTTTTCGTGAAGCCTTTTAATGGCCGGCAGGCTGATCCACAAGTTGTTGGTGTTGAAGATCTTGAACTTGGTGACTGATTTAAACTCATCTACGTGAGCTTTGGGCACCTGCGCAATCTCCAGCAGCCTTAGTTTACCATCGTACTGTGTCAGCGTGCCACCCTGAAACAAACAACACAGAGTGACTGGAATGCCATCAGCCAACGAGCTTGAAGATACACTCACAACGGCTTCGCTTAGGGGAATAAAGAGGTTTGAAGGCACTCGGAAAACAATGTTTAATGCAAATGAGTTGATAGAGGGAAACAAGCCATAATTCGTTTAAATATTATTTATTCTTCAGACATTTTTCTGTGAAAAAAAAGAAAAAGTATCAGCTGTATAAAAGTGACCAGCATTTGGTTTTCAACCAGTGATAATGAATAGTATTCATTAATTTGGAAATGAAGCAGTACTGAGATCCCAATATCCCTGGGATTGAACCACTTACGGCCTTCAGAATGAAGATAAAAAAAAAAAAAAAGAGCTCTTAAGAACCAGAATCTAAAATCATACAGAGATATCTTCTATACTTCTTGAGTTACACACAGGCAAACTTCAGAAATCATATTATGCACCCGGACAAGTACGTTCAATGCAACTGTTTTGATGGAGGGAAACAAAACACATTTTAAGTTGCAACATTATTTGTTCTTCAAACCATTTTCAAAAGAAAAAAAGTATAAGCTGACCACTGAAAATGTATACAATTTAATGATCTGCTCCTGGAGCCATACTGAAATCACATTTTCTCTGGAACTGAACCATTCAGGGCTTTAGAAATATAGATGTCAAAAGAAAAGCTTGTTAAGATCCCAAATCGAATAGGGCATTAAGAAATCTTTAATACTTATTGAGTTACAGGCATGTAAACTTTGGAGAAAAAACTTGAAAAGTGCTTTTCCCCCATTTTTGAATGGCCACCATTGCCACATGATGCAACAAAGATTGCTGAAGTCAACAGATTTTACTAACAGATCTACCAATCTCTGTGCAAAAGTAACATTATGACACTGCCATCTTTCTGATGTCATTTTTAACCCTCAATAATTTGGCTCCGAATCTCAGGTGAATTTTTATGTTATTTTGACCCCACTTCAAAATAGTGGCTTTGCTTTTTATCTTCATTTAGAAAAAAGGTTACCGTAGCAAAATCAAATTTGTGGGGACCTGACCACCTCTGGTTGAGTTGACATGGAGTGACCCACAATGAAAATGAAAGCGGTGAGAAAGCAGCAGTTAAGAAAACACAGATTGGCTTGTGATTTGATTTGACCTGCCATTCCACATCACAAGAAAATATGTGCCATCAAAGCATATCTTAATTTGAATTAAACATGAAAATCAGTGTTCAGAGGAATCAGTGTTGCTTTCAATAAGAATTACAACAACATTTTCTTCTATAAATCAGCTCTTCAGTTTTTTTTCCTGTTTTTACTTTTGGAGTAGTTTACCTACTTGAGCAAACGTTTTCCCATATATACAAACAAACTTTGTTTGGCATGATTTTGTTCAAAATAATGTCACACCCGTCAGTTCTTTGATTTCGCCCGAAGTACATCACAGCCTTTAGATGACCATTTCAATCAAAAACTGTCATTTATTACCCTTCAAGTCTTCTGAATCCAATCTGAACTCATAAAATGATCAGTTTTGAAGAATGTTCATGAGTGACATGAGTGATACGGTAACTCCACTCACCTTCACGTCAGCTCGTGTCTTATCGGTGACCTCCATGACAAATTCACAGCGTTTGTCACTGGGCTGGCTCATCAGGTGGTTCAAGATGTGCAGGTCCACCGTGGCTCCCAGGTTGTCAATGTTGGACACAAAGATGTACTCTTTCCCTTCTGCGATCAGCTTGTCCAGCAGGCCGGAGTTGAAGAAGCTGGCGTAGATGTCTCCGTGCCCGGGTGGGTACCAGGCCTCTTCATTCTCACCCGTCAGGCCCATGTTAGTGGCCACGGGTAACAACGACTCCTTATTGATCCTGGGATACCTGCGCAGGACAAGGTGACAACGGAAAAGCAGTGGAGAAACATCTTGCATAAGTGTGCAAGAAATGGGTGAATCAGTTTTGATGTTTTATTGTAAGGATTGGTGTTCCCAAAACTTAGTTAACAAAGATGGCTGAAGTCAACAGATTTTACCAACAATCTCTAATTACATTGTAATTAAGTGTTTTTATATATTCCAAAAAGCATTGAAACAAACAGATTTTCATTACTTATGTTCAATTAACACTGCACTAAAATACTTAACCTGATAACATACAAGTACAATATTTTCCAGAAGTCACATTGATTAAAAAGTGCAGATAAGTCACATCAGCGTATAGGTCCCATTTTATTATAACATTCAGAAAGAATGTAAAATACCGGTTAAAAAAATTTCACTGTCACTCCACAACAAATCCTTTAAATTTAAATTTAAATTTAAAAACATTCATGAAACAAGTATAAAACAAACATATTAAGCTTTTTAAAAAATATTTATTATCAAGCCTAAATTAATTTATTTAAAGCAAAACTGAAAGGACTGGCATGTAGGAAATGTGAAATATTAATAAAATTATACTTCACTCATTCTACGCATGTTTTGTACACTTGACACTACGGCTGAATATAAGTCACAGCATGCTTTAGAGAAGATAAAAAACTGAGTTTTTTTCTAATAAATACGGCACTTTCACATTCCTCTCTGTGCTAGATGAGGATGATGAGAAGCGTGTGTGTACCTGCTCTGGTTGAAGGTGTGGATCTTGACACGGTGATGTGAGTACTTCTGCAGGATCTTCTTGGTGTCTTCATCTGTGTTGAAGGAATTCATAAGCACCAGTGGCACGTCTGCATTATACGACTTATTCAAATGCTGAAAGAGAGAGAGAGAGTCACACAAGGTCTTTCATTTGATACAGAAAAATTATTGTGAAATTCAAGTTTATTTTTTATTTTTATAGATGACTGTAAACTGATGTGCATCTATTTGTTTGATATAGCTTCAGTAATTTCTGTATGACCATTACAATAATGATTGCATAAAAAATGCATACAAGTCTTAAACTCATAATTAAACTCATAAACAAAGAATGCAAAGTGCTTGTTGGTGTTTGTGTGCATGTTATGCAGTAAATAGTCAGTCATGTCACTGCAGAGCCCTCATTTGATCCCCATTTTAATGTAAAGGGTGTATCATAGGTATTACATAAAGTTGTATATATAATATCAAGATATTCCTCTAATTGCCTTCAATTGAGTCATGTGGAAAAAGCCTGAAATTACACAACTTTGGGGTAAACGGTCAATGACACAAAGGGAAACCTTCACCAAGGTCTGAAACTGCAAACACAGTCTTACCTTATCTTACACGGATCATGTAAAAGCTAAAAAGAAATGTTTAAACCCATGCACTTGACACATCATCCACTGTTCTGAGGATTATTAACTATTATGTTCAATTATAATTATTTATGCACAACTCCACATACATCAAAGGTTTAGGGTAAATAAAATTTTTAGAGGAATTACTTTCATTCAACAAAGATGCATTAAATGCATCAAAAGTGACAGTAAGACATTTATAATGTTACAAAAGATTTATATTCCAAAGGCATTTTTTTCAGCAGCTAATGAGCATATTAGAAAGCTTTCTAAATGACCATGTGACACTGAAGACCAAATTGAATACGAATAGAAAACAGTTACATGAAATAATAATGCCTTGGTGAGTATAACATCACCAAGTGTGTATTCACTTGTGTACACAATTCTCAACTATGGTTTTTGCTGGAAACATGTGATGTTATACCTCGATCTGCTGTACGGTCAGGTCCAGGAAAGTGTTTTCGTTGCGGACGCTGATGAGACTTTTGGGTCCTTTGCAGCCCATGCTGGTCCCCAAACCTCCATTGAGCTTCACCACAGCCAGCTTATTAAGACTGGACGCCACATCGGCAGGAAGACCCTTCAACTTGATCTTCTCATAGGGCTGAATCTGTTTTGATTTATACGGGAAACACACAGACTCATTATTAATCACTCTCGCAGGATACAGAAACCTTGTATGGAGTCAAGAATATTAATTATGTGAAGTGTGCTTTTTTCCACACCTTTCACTTGATTAGAAATGTACTGCAGGCCTACAATCTGGTTTTATTAAAGGAAACCCTTTGTGAAGGTTACAGGACGCTCAGTTTAATCAGAGCAAAGGTGAGAAAGACAGCGGTCTCAGTTTATTTACTCAAGTCAAACAGAGCAGAGCTGATGGACCTTCAAACTCGAAATTTCTCCTATCTAGCAAAGGCATTAACCTTGAGATCATGACACGAAGAGCAGAAAAACTGTGAGAGCTACTGAAACAGAGCCTTGCGAACAGCATTCTTCTGTATGAATTATGAGCGGATTTGATCTGATCTCTTGGATTTGGGTGTGCTACTTTTGATAACAGCTTCCTGATGCTGATGCACACACACTGACATCATGAACTTAAATTGTATAGTGGTCGTCCTAGTTTCATCACAGCAGCAACTGTTGCATGTCCACCAGTGTGACAAACCATTAAATCTGAGACGTCGATCCAGAAAATGACACACACACAAGTACTCAGCTGACCCATCAAGCATCCAGCCAGTGAACGCTTCCACGGATGGGTACTGAAATAAAACCATTGAGAATTATGCTACACCATTCAGTGCTGATCTAGACGCAGCCGGGATGCTTATTTTATAATGGGTTGGATGACTCTCAATCCACTGGAGCTGATTTCAGATCATTCGTCCTGATTTACTATGTGCTGTAACGCGAGTTTCACAACGGCTGGTTGAAAAGAAATGTGAGGCAAGCTTGTGGGATGCTGGAAGTGGTGTGCTATTCATAGTCTAACCTTCAGTGTGGGATTTGCAGAGGGGCCGTGGGTTATTTAGGGAGGGGATCAACAGGGAAATGTCATGGACTTGATAAACTGCCCATACACATGCATGTTCTTGTATTTAGTGAGAATACTCCAGCCCTTCAAACAACTTATACTGAAAAAATATGTTGTATTATATAAGGTAATAATTGTTTAAAAAGGACATCTTTTTAAGACTGTGCAGTTGAATTGCTTTATATCTATTTTTATAGCTATATGTTAATTTCACATTTTATATAAATCATCCTTAGAAGCCACACGAGGTGTCAAGCGCTCTTTGGTCTCACCGAGCCTTCGGGTGGTCTCTGGATCTTGGCCCAGTCAACAGACGGCCCCTTCTCCTGAAGGAAATGGTGAAAGAGCTGCTTGAAGCCCTCAAAGTCTTTCCTGGAGATCTGCAAGAGGCACGAATAACCATATTACAGATCAAACGTTCACATTTTCAATCCATTTTTACCTTCAGCTCTACAGTATCTCCTGAAGTTCAATATCATGTTTGTTATTTCAGGGCCGATAGTGAAGAAGAGTCTTTCAATTTCAAATCAACAAATGAGTCACACATGAAAGGTCAACATTTGTGAGGCTTTTGGGA
Source organism: Carassius auratus (assembly GCF_003368295.1). Classification (NCBI taxonomy): domain Eukaryota; kingdom Metazoa; phylum Chordata; class Actinopteri; order Cypriniformes; family Cyprinidae; genus Carassius; species Carassius auratus. The sequence continues at coordinate 3,523,966 of NC_039268.1, forward strand.
AGCTTGTAACTGACTTATATTTTCTATTTATTTAAAGATTTATTCAATTAATTAAATGCTTTAGAGCTGAATCAACACGTTAGAGTGATTAATCAAACGCTTAATTACCCTGTATAACACTGTGCAGCGTATAAGCATAATTAATACTCTGAAGAGTCTCTTTTAACCTTTAGACTAAACCTTCTGGTGATGCATCATGGGATGATAAAGGCTGTAATTAACACACACCTCCTTCTTTAGGTCACCATTTCATGGGCTACTGCATAAAATCTAATTAATGAGACTAATTGCATAATGTGTGTGACATAACTGCTCACAAGAGCAGTTTAATTGGGAATAAACATCTCAAACTGTGCATAAGACTCATTTTCAAATTATTAGAGACAAATATTAATGGGTCAATGCCAAATGACAATGTCTTATGATATTTTTTCAAATGCATGTACCAAACATATAAACATTTTTATGCATGTAAGTTCCATGCATTTACAAATAAAAGATTCATTCTAATTCTAAAATAGATTTAATGTGTTTGATCTAATGGCTTTGAAATTGTCATGTGAGCAGGTGGTTAGACATATACATGCAGTCAAGGACAGAACGTGTTTTTCACCTCAGCTGAGCACATAGTTTGTAGGACAAGGGTCTCACCTCCGCCTCTGATGGCTTGGCAGTGGTCAGGAGCTTCTCCAGCTCTGTGTGCATGGAGTTCTCATGCTGCAATCTCAGCTTCTCCTGAAACTCTGCCATCCCTGCATTAGGGCTGATTCTATACAGATCTACACACATGCAAACACAGGGAAAGAAAACAATACTGACAACAACCTTAAATGTTGTGACGACATTGCAAATGGTCATTATTTTAATTCTTGAGACTATTCTGCTCCAGCCTGGTTTTTAGTAACTGGCGTATGATTTAAATAAATCAGCTAGAATAGTTAGAATGTCTTGATGCTTTTGAAACAAATCTCTTATGTTCACCAAGGCTGTATTTATTTAATTAAAAATACAATAAAGACATGCAAACTATTATTACTACTACTGAACTATAATAATTGCGCACCAATATTAGTTGATAATTAAGCAGCAAATAAATCAGCATATTAGAATGATTTCTAAAGGATCATGCATGTAATTCAGCTTTGCATCACAGGAACAAATTACATTTTAAAGTATATCTAAACAGAAAATAGTTATTCAAAATAATAATATCACAATATGACTTTTCACACAATATGTATTTTCATTTAAACAAATGTTATAAGACTTAGAGCATAAGACTTCTTTAAAAAACAAACAAACAAATAAATATTCCAAATGTTGACTTGTATACTACGGTACTTTTTTTGTAAGGCTATGAAGGAACCACTTACCAGCAACAAAAGACATGATTACAAACTTCTGACAGCTCTCAGACTTTAAAACCTGTATATATATATTAGTCCTGAATTGAATTCAGCAGCCCAGAAAGGTCAGAAACTGATACTTGCGCACAATTTCTTCTTTTGCACTAATATAACTACAACTGCAGAGGAAGCAGTTGAAAAGATGCGTTGAGTACCTCAAATTTACTCTAAGAGAAAAGCTACTAAAACTTTAGTGTTCAAAACAGTACAACCGGCTCCCAGCATCCGAACCCTGTGTAAAGCCTCGGCTCTTTGAAGTCAGATAAGATTTCAGACAGATTCACAGACTGTTGTGTCATACAGAGGATACCCAATCAGGGCTTTGTAACACACCACTGAAAGAGATGCGCAAAGAGAGACAGAAAGCACATGATTCCTTTAATAAAGTCCAGCACTGTCCACCCGTCACGTCATGGAAAAAGTAAACAAGTCCAGAAACGCTGAACAACTTTTTTGTATGCATGTGGCAGGTGAATTAGGCTATTAGTCACTTCCAGTGTTGGGCTAGTTACTCAAAAAATGTGTATATTACTCATTACTAGTAACTCCTTTCAAAAGCAATATTGTTACTTTACTTATTACTTTCTAGCAACAGTAATTAGTTACACTACTAGTTTCATTACTAAGTTGTTACTGTGTCTCTTCTACATAAAATTCTTCTAGACTGTTACAATATGTCCGCTCAACAGTGATTGATAGTGACATTCAAATAGAAGTGTTCATATGTAGCTTGAAGCTAATCGTAATTTCTCTGTTACCCATATGAGATTATATTTCATTATGTATCATCAAATCACATAAGTTTGTAAGAAAATGTTTAATTTCCCAAAAAGATTTTTAATAGTAATATAATGTACCACATGCTGATCAGAGGGGTGTGGGTGGGATGTAATGACAAAGTAATGTAATGTAACACACAACCTAAAAAACTTTTTTTTTTGTCTGACAAAATCAATATAATGCTATATTTATATCTGCTGAATGTAAGCTTTTCCATATTCCAAGCTTGCCTGCTGCACTGGGGACATCACATGGCTGTGCCAGTCCTGAAAGTTATGAAACCAAATCTAAGGATTATTGGATTGTTGGCATAAAAATAAAACTAATAATAATAAAATAAAATGTAAGTAACTAAGCTGTTTTATGGATGGTAACTAATATTATTACTGAAATCTTATTAGTAATTAGTTACACTACTAGTTTCTGCAAAAAGTTATATTATTACAGTAACTAAGTTACTAATCAGTCCAACACTGGTCACTTCACATCGTTTTGTCACGTATACAGCACCAACTGGACGCTGCTGAGCAATATGCGTTCTTTCATTCCGTCCTAAGCGTTGAACGCTCGCATAGAACGCGCTTTGAGTTCGTTTCTAGTGTGGTGTCAGGGAACGTGCCTACGGCGTAATTCTGACCCTTTTGGCTAACCAGACGTTCTCCTACAGTAAAACGCGTCCATATGCTGCATTCGTGGGGATTTCTATTTAATGATCTTTCCCATGTTGGACACTCAAAAGATTCGTTTACCGAAACTTTCGTTACTTTGTGAATCCGGTTAATTAAAAAACGCAGAGTTGAACGTGTCGATTCGAATGAGCGTCATTAGTTCGCGAGAACGCTCGTTTACTGACCGTTTGTGTGAGTTAACGTGAATTGTTAGTGAAAAGTAAACCGATTTGTTAAAAAATTAACAGTCTCTGCTGCTTTAAATGTTTTAATGAGGAGGGATTGATTGGTTGCCAACGTTTTAATAATTAATTAACTAGGTTTTAAATATCGTTCCTCTGTGTTTCGTTAAGATGTGTCGCATTTGGAACAAATTGTAAAACTTTATTGTCCTTGGTGTGAACAAGCCTATTATAAACAGTTTATTAAATATGTGCATCGTATTGTAGGAGTTTTGCTGTTGTTTTAGAAAGACAGCAAGCATTACCCATCATGAATTGCTAGTATTTGTATTTTTTTGAATAGGCTAGTTCCTCTTTGTTTAGTGAAGATATTGGCTCTACTCCTTCACATTTAGAGCGAATTTTAAAACTATCTTCATCGTTATTGTCCTTGTTAGACCAATTATTTACCATTTATTAAATATTAGTGCATTTTATTGTATAGCTTTTGCAGTTGTTTTAGAAAAGACATCAAGGCACTTGGCCCAAAGCGTTAGCCACTTTACTAATTAAGGTTGTTTTAGCCGCTTTGCATATCTTCTAGCTCTTTGACACGCAATAACGCCTGTTTGAATGTCAAGTAGGACTGGAAGTTTGACTGATATATAGCACACAGCTATTGCATGAGGGGGAGTTAGCTGTTTTGCCTTGAACATTGTCCTAACTGTAACTGTAGCTCAATCTCAAAGTCAAAGTCACAAACATCCTGGATTATGTCATGAACTTTGCTATGCAAGAAGAACTCCAAGGTCATAGGCCCCTTGCAAGCAAACACAAGCGCACTGCCCACAGCTCGGGGTTTTGAGGGGTTGGGGAACTATGCTCAAGCACATCTAGACAGCAGACAGGCTTGCTTGCTCATTTTTGACAAGCCATGCGAGGATACTCACGTCCACTGTAGCGCAAGCTGTTTCACAGGCGGAAGTGTCGCGTGAAAACGGTGTGTGGGTCTGATGTTTGTTCACGGACCAATCAGAACAGGAGGCGGTCTGGCTCGACCAATCATATTCCAGTCAATTGCGTTCTATTTGTTGATGGCGTTATACTTGTTCGACTGCGTAAACATGTGAAACAGCGTCATCTCTTGAATGTGGTTGTAAATTAACATACTTTTTTTTTTATCTCGTGTTTTACTGTTTACTTGTATGTTTTATCCAACTGCGAGTGCTTTATTTAGTGTATGGCAATTAAGCAGGAATATATGGAAGTCCCTCTTCCACCAAATAAAAAAAAATCATGCTTCAATAAAAAAGTCACGAGTAAACAAATCGATGTTCTGACATACTAGGTTACATTTATTTGATTAAAAGTCGAAATGCACATAAATAGCCGAGACAAAAATACTTTTATTTCGTATTTTATGGCATAATTTGAACCTCATCAATAATCATGACTTGTCATAGTTTAGATTAGACATCTCACAAGCTTATATCATTGTCATAGTCTAGACTTTTCATATCGTAAATGTGACTTACCATGTCACAAGTTCGACTTTAATCATAATTATGATTTATCAAAGCAATGCAAAGTGGCAGAAATGGGCTTCCATATGTTTACTATCCCCTTCGACCAATGAATTACCATGATTTCTAAGTCTTTTTTTATTATATAACGATCCCTAAAATAATCATAATTTATATTCACCGTTATAATTTTCTAGGTCACTTCTAGGCTTTGAAATAATTTTTTATTAAAATTAATTCCTTAATATATAAAGGTTTTCATTCAAATAAAAAGGCCTGGCTTGCTGTCTACAATGAGGAATCTTAATTTCTTAAATTCACACCCATTAAATGTGTTCAGAGTTAGAGATGAAATGGGCACGTCAACAATCAAATACACAAGAAACATTAATTTTTCACATGGCCTTTTATTGTTTTATGACAGATGTTCAATATTTTGGTCCGGACAACTATGTGCGTAACGATTTTAATTGGAAATGTTCTTCTTCAGGTGTTGCCCCGGACACTTCGAGCAGATTGCAACCGTTTCTTGTGAAGTAACACACACACACGCACACGTTTAGAGACATGAATATCCACACACGCACACGGTCAGCTGTGAAATCTACAGGACGTTACAGTCGGGGATTTGGGGACTTTGAAGAGTCTAACGGCTGCCGCGCTGTCGTGGAGACATCAAGTCATGCTCCAAGGAAGGTGACAGCCGTGTCTCTCTCATCTACCAGCTCAGCGGCGGTGGCATCCATCTTACCGCGGGAGAAATCATTGATGGAGAGTCCGTCAACCACCTTCCAGGTCTTGTTCTGTTGGGGTGGAAAATAACAGTACTTGCATAGAGACCTTATCTTTCTGAACGACTTCCAAATGCTTTGATTTCTTTGTAAAATTTAATTTCATATATATATTTTTTTTAGGAACTTAAAACTTGTAGCAATGAAAACAAACCTTGATCATAACAGGGAAGGAGTACATGAGGTCATTAGGAACTCCATAGGAATTACCAGTGGAGTAGACGCCCATTGACACCCACTCACCCTGTTAAGAGACAGAAAAATAATTAGTTAGCATTAACGCTGTAAAGCGTGACACATGAAATCAAATTTTTTTGTTGTTGATAATACTATATGGACAATTCTTGCTAATGTACAGCAGATTTTTGACCATGCAGATTTTGAATCTTTAGAAAATGTGAAATTTGATAGTGTCCTTGACAAGGAAATGATTCAGAAAACTAGTGTTGGAATCTTCCGCTTTACTTGTAGCCAGAATCTAATAGCCTAGACACTCAAATGATCTCCAAAGGGTGCGAGCTCACATCTGGAGTGCCGAACCAGATGTCCCTCATGTGGTCACAGATGGCTTTGGCAGCGGACATCGCACTGGAGAGCTTCCTGGCCTTGATAACAGCTGCACCTCTCTGCTGCACCGTCTGGTAAATTCAAGAAATTAAAAGAATTGCAGATGGTTAAATTAAAGCAATTAACTTCAAAAATGTCATGTGTAAAGCTATGGCCATATTAGCGCAATTTCAGCTACATTTTGTGGGTAGAAGATCTAATTTTAATAGCTCCACAGGTTCAGATGTCAGACTTACGGTGATGAAGTCGCCCTTCAGCCAGCTTTCATCATTCACTGCATCAAAACCTGACATCTCCTTCCCATGAAGGTTCACGATAGCATGGTGCACATCTGGGTACTGAGTTGAGGAGTGATTTCCCCAGATGATCACATTCTTCACACTGTCAGAGGACACGCCAACACGCATCGCCACCTACAGGCATGGAGGAACAGCGCAGGTGAGAAAAGTGCTCCTATGTGTAACATGAGACTGCTAACAGTCCCTCTATAATGAGGTCCCTGTAATGGTCTATGAACTACTCCAGAGGACATAATTAGATACGGTTGCTCTAGAACTAAGCTAGATGTGTACGATACACAATAAATAAATAAAAAAGCTTGATTACTTGCAGCACTGGAAATCACAAAGATTGCGTTAGAGAACATCAAAAAAGCAGAATAAGAAGTGAAGGGGAATGGGGTGGTGGGGTTCGGACCTGAGAGCGGGCCCTGTTATGGTCCAGACGGGTCAGGCAGGAGAAGTTCTCCTTGGGAATGGAGGGAGCAGATTTGGAGGCGATCAAACAGTTGGTGTTGGCTGGGTTTCCAACAACTAGCACCTATGAAAGAAAACGAAAAGTGAACGGCAGAACAACAAACACCACAAACTGATCAGTTGCTCATCCCGCAATGTTTCGAACTATCACATTGTTGTCTAAATCAGAAGCCAGAAGCTGGAAATCTTTGACAAATCTGAATTCAGTTGCACATAAACGGAATCAAGCGGCATTATTTGTTGCAATCTTGTACCTTGACGGTCTTCTTGGCGTATTTCTCCAGTGCTTCACCCTGGGTTTTGAAAATGGCCACATTAGCCTTCAGTAGGTCCTTCCTCTCCATGCCCTCCTTTCTGGGCATAGATCCCACCAAGATGGCAGCGTCAAGATCCTTGAAGCCCACCTCAACCTTATCAGTGGGAATCACCTCTGTGAAGGGGTCAGAGAGAGAAACGAGTAAGAGACTGAGGGTACAGAAAAACTTATGTCACAGGAATTTCTAGGCCAACAAATTTTAAATGGAACATTTTTAAAGATCATGAACTTATTTAAAAATGTCCAGCTGTTTTTAGAAATCATTTTTATTTTAAAAAGGAAATGTACATATATATTTTATTATACTTTACAGGGCTCGACATTAAGCTTTTACATGAGTCAAGTAAATGTTTGTTTAGATATATTTTTGTAAGCGAAATGGAGCAAAAACGATCCACATTGTGTCTAAAACGTAAGTCAGTTGATATTACTTGTTTAACTAAAGTTGTATAAAATCAATATCACATTTGCAATAGAGCTGAAAGTCGGGAAAACATCACTCCTGGTTGTGTGATGTTGCATATATTATATAGAATATTTATATTTTTTCTACCGCAGTATGTTTGTTTCTTCGTGTGTGCTGTTGCGCTTACAGTTTTGATTTCTCCGCGAGTCAGACTTACGTGACCTTGATACGGTCAATACGTTATGCGTTATTAGCCATCGTTTACACTGAAAATAATAAAATCGGAATCATTCTCGCCAAAGTTTCAATGCTGCCCCAGTTATTGTTTGTTATTAAAGGTTACTTATCTGGCCAGGCAAGACAATTCTCTTTCACTTGCCCCTTCACAAAATCCACTTGTATTAGAATTCATCTTTTTAATTCAAAACATTTAGCTAAATATTTTTTATGAGTATTAAATGAAATAATATATTGTAAAATTAAAAGAAATACGTATTGCTCATTGAAACAAGTTATTTTTTCAACTGCAACTTTCAAGTGTTTTTTTTAGGAAGCCTCAAGTTGAGCAAATGCAGTGATAAACTGACGAAAACAGCACATGCAAACTTCTAGCATCAGTATTGTGAAATACAGCCTCGTTATGTTTGTACCTAGAGAAAAAAATTTCTCAGGAGTATAATGCTGACATTATCTCTTGACACTTTCATCTGCCATCACTATAAATCATTTATCAGGCTGTCAATATTTCCTAAATTGGCTCATTTCATTGATGATCTTTAGAATGGGATTTAGTACAGGACTATTTATCAGAGTGGACTTCAACCGAAGCACGACATCTGTGACAGAACTTGTTCTTTGGCCTCCTCCCCTCCTCCTCTTATTGTTGTGGCATCAACGTGTTTCTCATTGGTCTGTGACTATCCTATAACGTGAGCCAATAAGATCAGTCAGCACCGGATACACCTCCCAACTCCTCAATTACAGTGTAGCACATGCTATTTTCTGCTGCAGACCTCTTCTGCAGAGTCATGCTTGCTCTTCTGCATTTCAATACATTCCTGATGTTGGCTATAAATAACACACGCTGTAGTACAAAGAGGCAGTGGCTGAGAAGCTGTCAGTTAAGAGTTCAGTAAAAACAGATCCATATCTTCCTCTAACTGATATCCTATTATTATCTTTCACTGTGATAAGGTCTAATCTGATTCAATCAAGAGAAGGAACCCCTCACCCCTCAGAAGAGGAAGAGCACAGTCCTGCAGCTCCATGACGACTCCATCCAGCACGGGCAGCATGGGAGTGATATCCAGAAGCACCAAGATGATTGGCTGACAGGGGAGACAAACAAGAAGCATGTTACACTGCATCAGCCAATGACCAAAAAACATGTTTGGAATGGAATACCTGCAGTACAACATACACACTTTACATTCTATACAATAGTACAATCTGTAACTGTCCTTATATAACAGGTATAAGATAACTAGATTATGCATTATATGATATGCTAACATACTTAAATTATGCAATTGATTTGTACAAATACACAATTTATTTATTTATACATACATACATACATACACACACACACATAACTAACCTTTTCTTTTCTGATAACTTGCAAAAACTATTTGATAACTAACATTTCAACATTGGCTATTGAGAAGCACCTAAAATTGTGTGTATATAAGTAAAAAGTAAAAAAATAAGTGTATAAATAAAAAGACAAATCTCAAAACAAATGTTTGTAAGCATTTAAATATTAATAATGAATTATTATTTTTTTAATTGTGAGAGACAAATTATCCCGACTAAAAAAATTAGTTCCAGGAACATAAAGCTTATGTTCCTAATAAGTTATGAATGTTCAAAATCTCGTTTTTTAAAATTATTTTTAAATGTAAAAAAAAAAAAAAAAAAATCCCATTATTCTAAGAATGTAAATGGGTACATTCTAATGTATCATTTTGAAACCACTATGGGAATGTTATTTTTGAATGTCCCTTGAACATTCTGAAACACAGTAACATTTAAAAAATGTTAGCTGAACATTCAACTAAAACGTTTAAGAAAAACAGTCCATTAACAATGAACAAACAACAATATTGTGCTAGCGTTCTATAACAAACATTTTTAAAGCTCAGAAAACTTGAACGAACGTTCTATTAACGTTACTGGAGGAATGTTTGTTAAGAACTTTGAGAGAACATTTTTAGAACGTTAGCCAAATTCCTGCCTATTTGTGTTATCAGATATGCAAACATTAATCCGAATCAGCCGGTTTCTAAAGATCGTTTCCAAACAATAATTCTCTAAATGGCTAAATATCGGCATTCCAAGTGTTACATGCAGGCATGCTCACAGTACAGACATTAAATACTGCAGTAACAGTCAGTGCGCGACTCTGAACACAGACATGCATCACAGAACCGCATATTTTAATCATACATTCTTATATAACACAAGAGCATGGTTTAAAATCCAGTTAGCTCCACTTGCGTCCCCCCGACCAGAGTCCTATTACGCAAGAAGACAGCCAGCCTGTGTCTCACCTGATCCTTGCCGAACACATCTCCTTTAGCAATGCTGTAGAGCAGAGAATACGCGATCTGTCCGGCTGCGCCAGTCACCAGCACACGGATCGGTTCGGCCTGAAATAAAACACAAAGTCACTCACTGGCATCACCTAGTTATGTGAACGAAGGCCTAGCGATCTGAAATGAGAAGACCTGAGCATCTGCACATAATGGTTGGAGTTAATGGGAATTAATTTCTGTGTATTATCCTCATATAATGAATGAATGAAAGAGACGGCGATGCAACTGATGCTCGACGCGACGCACTGTAACGTCACTACGCGCGCAAGACTGTAACTTCGACGTAAATCAAACGCTTTTAGTATTTCTAATTTGAGAAAATATAGTGACATTGCGTACAAAAGATGCCACCCCAGTTAGTTACACCCCTTCCGCAAACGCGGAAATGGCGGTTAATTGTTTATACGAACTGCTTCAAAACATTCACTATGAATCGTTACGTGGCACATTAAAACAGATCTCACATTAAAACAGATTTCGTAATCTAAATCACATATAAAAGCGTTCAGATTGAACTAAATTAACGTTATGCACGCATCGTTGCAAAATTTGATTTGTGCTAAAATCCTGTTCAGGACTAAAATGGAAGGATGCGAGTCTCACCATGTTTCAGATCTGATTGTGCAGGTTAAGATGTGCGCCAAAGCTGTGCTGCTCTGCCTCAGACTGGACGGATGGGTCACCTCTATTCTTGTGTGGAAATGCCACACGCTTTCACAGAAATGCGGTACACCGGGATATGTAGTTGCTATTGCTGCTCTCTCCACCAATCGGCTCGCAGAAAGAACTCATTTTCCCATGAGCATCTGCGGTGACGCCCCCTCAACCTCCTATGGAACATATTAACGACTTAAAAACGTATAAACGTGGAGTTTTGAAGCTCCCACTCCAGGTTTAAGTTCTTGATTGGTTTTATTAGCTAAAAATATCCAAGCGAAACAGATTAGGTAAAACTCGTTGAATGAACAAACAAACAGAATAAGCATCTTTTATAATATATTATAGGCTAATTTGTAATGGCCACTTATGTATTGCATTTCAAAATAGAAGCATTTTTATTAAACTCATACTTTGGATGCTACTGAAATTACTAATAGCGGAGTTCACTGACATTTGTTTTGTTTTTTTTATCTCTGAACTCTCTGAATTAATGCTTGTGTAAGTTACTCTGGGAGTTTGTGTGAAGAATCTAAAATAAGTTCCCCTTCTGTCAGTTGTGATTGAAACATTTGCACATCTATACACAGAATCTCACATGGTTTCTATATTCGGTGTGACGCCAAACTGTTATCATGTTCTGTTGTAAAGAAATTTCACTTTCAAGTATAAATTCATGAACTCCACTGTCCTTGATTGAAAATGTCCTTTAGAGCTGAACAGGAAACATGCAAGATCACGCGCATTTCCTAAAGAGAGCACTGAGGTCAAATAGCTCATGTGCTTTCACTTCTGTGGAGCAGTTTGTGGTTGTCTGCATGTTTTAACCCTAAAAAGCCTACTGTATTATATTTGTTGCATGAATTTCTCTCCAAAGACCACAATCTACTCCATGACTTCTGTTGTTTGAGTAATGGTTGATTTTTCATAATAAAAGACTAATCTAGAATTTTAATTCAATTTTCATTTAAACCCCTTTCAGGTTGTGGTTCATGTTCATTTGCAGTGAAATCTGCAATTATTTTTTATAAACAAGAAAAATTAATATAGTATTGTAGGGCTGTCAAAATGGCTGAAAAACTAAACTCGAATTTTGTACTTCTCTTCGAATTTAAAATGCATAGTTTCAGTTATGAAATAACTGAAGCCACAAGAAACTCTCCTGAGACCACAAGAGGGTGCATTGAGCCAAATATTACTAATGCACGTTTATTCATAGCATTAGAATACATGACTGTGAAGTGAATAATATTTAAAATAATGTTTATAAATAAATTATAATTAAGTTGCTTAAACAACTATAAACAAAACAGCATCATGTATGCATGCATAATTTAATACAAAGGGCGGAAAGCCAATTACACAGTGTTCATTTTTCATTTAAAAACATGAGGCAGTGGGATTGGGAAAACCCCACCATAAAGCCTCAAATATATTTCTAAAAAGTTGAACTTGCATTAATTTTACATGGCTTTCTAAACATGCAGCTCTCTTGTGCAAGACGCAAGTGCAACGGTGATAGAAGATATCCCTCTAGAAATATGCATTCTGTGTGAATGGCTTGGTTTCAGTTTTGATGTAAACAAGATCTTCTCCACATTGATGTTCTCTTTTTCTGCTTTATTTTTAAAGAACATCACATCAGCGCTGTATCTAGTGGCTTCAACTGGATAGGCTAACAAAAAAAATTATAATGCAGTTACACTTACATTGTCATCGCATCTTGTGCACCATTGATAAAGGCCAAAAATATACTTCGGCCGTCTGCATTATGTAATTTTCGTCGTCAAGAGGGCTCATGGACAGCCACGCCGCGCACCCCGCCCGGGTGCAGGCAATCTTTGAGACCGCGTGGACTGTGTTCATACAACAGCGCATGCAACATTTTTGCATTCGAATGTGGATTTTTATTTTAAAATTCGGGCTTTTTTCCAGCCCTATAGTGTTGTTTTGAATATATTGTTAGTTTTAATTATACACAAGAATGTTAATCTGTTGATCTTTTAATTGTCATTGCATTATATGCATTGCCCCAACAACTAAAACTAAAACTACAAATTTTTCTGGTTTGATTTGAAAGAAAACAGCGCATCCTTGTGGCACAGCTGACACAAAAGAGCGTAGGCAGTTTAAGTGATCTGGAGAGACACAGAGGAGACAGTTGACAAAGGAATTGATGAATAAAGTCGTTATTTTTCTTTTCTTCGCTTACAAACAGTATTCTTCTCTCTACATTATGGTTGAACCACTGATGGCAGATGGACTATTCTGATGATGTCTTTCATACTTTTCTGGACCTTGACAGTGTAACTAACCTGGCAGTGTATGGGACAGTAACAAGCCTCCCAGTTTTCATCCAAAATATCTTAAATTGTGTTCCAAAGACGAACCAAGCAAAAATGTACATGCAAAAATGTAAATTTTGGTGTGGAGTATCCCTTTAACTCCTTTTTAACATTTTGGCAGGGAAGCAAATAAGGCTAAATATTTAACGGCAGGTTCTCATTGTGATCTAAGTTGAATCTCACAACCAATATAATATCTATATAATGTGACAACATTCCTTAACATTAGATATGTGAAACAGACTTTAAAAATAAATATGAGAAATATTCACTCAATACAGTGTGCTACTAACCCTTTCTTAAGTTTGTCCATTATGAAAACACAGAACAAGAAAACCCAAGTTTATTCTAACTCAGGATTAAAAATGACCCTGGGTTAACAATTCCAAGTGTTAAAAGTCTCTAATGGGCTTGGACCAGTTCCACGATCCCTTCTCCTTCAGGCTCAGATGCATTTTATATCATAGCACCAGAGCAGATTCCCTCTGCATTTCACTGGTGTGATCAGCAGTCGTGTGTGTTCATAACACAGTGCCTCCCTGGAAGGGTGGAAATCCAGACCAGACAGAGTGCTATCCATGGTGCTGGACTCTGTTTGCCAAAGCATCTTAAATTAATAATCAAAAAGGTCGCTGCCCTCCCTCTGTACTAGGTTTTCATGGCATGCATAATGAAGGAGACTAATCATTCAACCAATCCCTGCTTAGAAACTATGTCTTTGAATATGGTTTCTAGTAGGTCCAATTTGTTTTTATCTAATCTAGGATGGCCATTGACTGGTATGCCAGTTCCTAAAACTAGCCTGACCGTCTTTAATTGGTATGGCCAGCTAGTTATTGCTAGTCCAGCTAATGACCACTGTGGTAATGGTTATATTGGACCAGGTAAATACTATTTTGGTCACCTTGGACCAGTTATGAACCAACTCCCACATTCCAAAACACAGCAACCATCTTATGATGGGTTTTCCAGCATGAAATCAATTGCTTTATAAATGGAAACTATCAGAGATATAGCGAATTGTAAATGTGCATGCACGGCAGGGATATATCCTCAAATATAGCGCCGATACTGTAACGTGTACCGAGTGCTTTTAAAGAAAAACCGTGCGTTTGGTGCATTCATGCTGCATTTATCCTCTGTTGTCAAGGAGAGGCGTCTTACCTGCGCCGAAGCTGTGCGCACCACCAAGTACATAGCCGACAACAGGGTCAACATTTTCAAGCAGTGTGTCCTTCGAAGTGCCCGATGGAGTATGCTGTTTGCCTCGGAACGCAGAAGTGTTTGTTTTGGGACGCTGAGCTCAAAGGCGCGAGATACATACACAAGAGCCACTTCCCTCGCGCGCGTGCTGTGTTTTCACCGTCACCCTTCCGCACCTAATGAGCTCTGGCAGACAAAAATAGCTCGACATCGAGTAATCTTTCCGCCATTTCTGATCACACGGCTACATTAATGAAGGTAGTGATCGGAGCTGCGAAATTTGGGAGTGACGTCAGAGTAGGACTGAAGATGCTGCAGCGCTGAACCGAGTCAATAAAGACATCCTGAGATGCGGATTTCCAGATGAGGGGACACACATCTGCAGGGGACAAGTGCTTTGATCATGTAACATCATTCTAACAATGGATTTATTTATTTAATGCCATCAGATAAAGCCTATGCCATTCCTATAATTTGCAGTAGTACATTTTGACATTCCCATCATGTCTTAAAGGGATAGTCCACCCAAAATCTGTATAATTGACTCGCTTGGAACACAAAATAAGATATTTCGAAGAATGTAGCCAGACCATCCATTGCCGTCTATTGTGTGGAAAATACCGCAGCAGCAACATCAACAAAACACTTCAAAATATATTATTTAATGTTTCACAGAAGAAGGTTGGATTGACATAAGGATGCATGATGATGAAATAATTTTCTTCTTTTTTTTCAGGTGAACTATCACTTTAATATAACCCATAAGATATTAAACTCACAATTTTTTTTTTTAAATGAACACAATATAAATGAACATAAGGGTGAGTTCACAGTTTCGCTACTAAATAACTGTAAATAAATGTAGTGTAACTAAAAAAAATATATATATTCTTGATTAAGTTTGATTATTTCATTAGATGTTGTAATTATTATTTCCCCCCTCAGTATCATGTTTCATACTGTTAGTCTTTTGAAATAACCTAAAAAAAAAATTTTGCACTCAGATTTTAAGGAAATTTCATCCTTGGAATTAAGAAAAATCAAATCAAATGATCAAAATATTAGACATACATTTTTAGTTTGTCACCACAATTTTCAGCACATAACCACAAACACTTTTACATTTTACAATTTTAAATAACTGAACAATAAACACTTCCAGGTCTTTGCCTTTACTTTATTTAGAAATGCATATAAATAGCACTTAATTCCAACATTATCTCTTCCACTAATAATGCAGCATGCAGTTTCAAGACAGTTAGTGCAACAAATTGATTCATCCAAACACAAATGAATTAAGAAACATCAGTTTTACTTGTTGGTTATTTACATGATCGCATGAAGGTGCTGAAAAACCATGTCAATATCTGAGATAGCTTACATACCAATCTTACTGATGCGTCAGTATATAGTATGCACATTTTCAGCGTGTATGGAGTACTCAAAGTCTCAAAAACGTGGTGTATATATATATATGCAGAAAGGTACTATTAGCGTTGATGTGTTCAACAGTTGGCCACACGACGGAGGCAACGTACCTTCCTCAGGGCCAGATACATTTCTGCCGCACTGCTTACATCCACCAGAAGAGGACAGTATAGTGTGACCAGAAAGCATTTGTGAGTCGAGTCAATTTCTAAATAATCTCTAAGGGCGGCTCTCAACACTTGCCATTCAAGACACTGTCACTTCACAGCCAAACAAACTTCTCTGAGCATTTTAAGCACACAATGTCAACAGATCATTGAATCAGCCTGCCTGAGAAGAGAGACGGCATTCCTCACTCAGCACATCATTGACAAACATCATATGCTTGATTAAACAGCCAAGAGCCATTTTACACAAGTCATAACCTGACCTCCCAACCACTTTACCCCTTCCCTGAGCACATTATTATCACCTGCCAGGAGTCTGAACTATGAGCCACTTTAATGAGCATCGTCATTTCTTTCTGATAGTACAGAACAAAACTTTTTCTGCACTGATTGACAGTTTGAAGAAACAGAGAAGGCCATCACTCATTCAGAGCCTGATACATCTCTCCTCTCTCTTGTTTCTCTTCTTCTGTCAGTCAGTGATAATTAGCCAGAAGAGAACTAGAAGAGCTATTTTCAGTAGTTAATGGGTGTGAGTGACTTGTTCCTGTTCTCTCTCTGTTATTACACTAGCAGTGACAGAGGCTGTCAGGACGAGATTAGAGCACAGAGGCATGATGGGAATGTAGTTTTATTTGCATATTTTAAGAATCAGCACTGCATATGATACCCCCCCAAAAATCTGCACTGACAGAAATCAAAATAGGAATATTTCATTCAAAAACTAAACATTATTATTTACTTAATTTCATATATTATTATTTATATACTATTATATAATGTATGTATAAATATTTTGAATGACTTTTATACTTGCAGTTCATTTTATTTTTGGCATTTGTATTAGCAATTGTAATATTAAGCTTTAGTTATTCATATAGTTTATCATATAATATTTATATTTTATTTTTATTTTAGGTTAATTCCAATTAATTAAATATTTAGTTTTTTCCACCATACTAATATTAGAATTGTACTTATTAATATTTGAATTAGTTTTATATTACTTTAAGTTTTAGTAATTTTGTTAAATTGGTCATTTTTTTAAACATTTTTTAAATATATCTTTTTGGCTTGAATTAATTTTTAATTAATTTAAGTTTTAAGTTTTATTTGGTGTTTTTTTCTTTCTTTTTTTTTGTGCATATTTTAAGAATTGGCTCTAATTGCGTATTTATGTTACCCAAAAATACTGCACTGACATAAATCAATATCATTTTCACCATTAAAGGAATGTATAATTATAAATCTGAAAATGATTTATTCATCCTCATATATCAGCATTGCTTTTATACTTCTAAAGTATATATATTATTTTAAATTGCTTTATTTTTACACTTTCAGTTAAGTTTTAAGTTTTTCATTAGTTATTGTATTATTATTATTATTATATTTATTAATATTTTAATTAAGTATATTCATATTTAAATTTTACTTCATGTTTAAGTAATTTTGTTAAATTCTGCAATTTTTATATATATTTTTTAGCTTCAATTTATTTATATTTATGTTTTAGTTTGAGTAATTTTAGAGCTTCAGCTTATAACATAATAACTTATTTTATGTTTGTTAGTTGCCCAGGCAGAATTTTGATTTAATTCAATTCTATAGTTGAAGTTTTCATTTTCATTTTATTTTAAGTTTGTTACATATATTTGTATATATATACTATTTAGCTTTATTTCAGTTTTTGTAATTTTACTACTTCAACTAATAATTTTTTATTCATTTTGAGCATATCTTTTTATATTTAATTTATTTGTATTTCAGTTTTAGTACTTCAGCTTATAACTTATATATAATTTAATATAATTTCATCTTATTTTATTTCAGTTAGTTTCCAAAGCAGATTTTAAAATGTTTTAGTTTTTCATCTAACATTAATATTTATTATTTCATTTAATCTTTATTCGAATTATCAACAATGATTTTGAATAGTTTTAGAAAATAACAACATGGAGTCATGGAGCTTATTTACATATAATATTAGTTACAGTTATTAGGGACCACATTTGTTGAAAAAAAGTTACAGGAACAAATTGGTATGCTGCATAAACATCATTTGTCTTTTATGGAAGAAAAAAATTATATGGGTTTGGAACAACATGAGGGTGAAAACATTGTTTTAACTTCCTAATCCTTTAAAGCAGCTCATTCTCATGATTATGACATCTTTATGAAAATGCAATGAGATGGAATTTTGGAGTTATCACAATGGAATGCATTCATCTGTTCCTCTGAAGATCCTCGTTGTGTGTTATTGTGTTCAGATGTGCTGCTGTAGGAGGACAGTGGAGAACGCTGGGCGTTCTCTCCTTGACACACACTTGAACCCTGAGCTTGTGATCAGAGCTGTGATTGGTGGGTTTATCTAGAGCTCTGCATGATTGTGAAAAGCTGTTCCCCGAGCTCTACGTGAGCTGTTTGTGCTGTGACCTGATGACACTCGGTGTCTTGAACTTACACCGAAGTGTGCAACTTTTCATCTCTCATGCTTCCAGCCCTGCTGTGTCCTGCTGCTTGAAAACACAGCGGCTTTGTTCAAAACCCAGTCCTGCTGTCTACATAGGTAGCTTCCTCCTAAGGCAGCATTATAACTGAAAAATGCATCCTCATAAAAACTAATTTAGCTGGTATCGATGCATCCACGAGGAACCTTAAACATCCATGGATTCTCTACTTTCTTTCTTCACACTTACAGTAAAGAATGCATGCTTTTGCTATAGTTGAACATGCTGCTTTTACATGGCTCAACCTCACTTTTACTCAAGAGTTCATTTGGAGGTAATACATGCGATCAGTATCTTAATACGGGCAACGCACACACATTCCGACAGGGATTAACAAACAGAAGCGGGATTGCTATCTTCTTCCGGATTATCGTATAGACCGAGAAACAATTGTTCCAGGTTTTGTTTTGGATCGGATGATTTCGATTCTGTCATCAGACGCAACAGCTCAAGCAGACATCTCGACGTCTCAATGATTCCCACATTTACCTCTCATGACACGAAGATTACGAAGGTTAATATGTGTGTAAAAGGCCAATTTGAAAAACACACTCTTTTACTGCCAAGGAAAAACACACCAAAGACATTTCCATCGATGATCTTTGTTGTTCCAAACCTGTATTAATTTCTTTATTCGACTGAACACAGAAGTATTTAACCATTGATTTCCATAGTATTTTTACCATTTTATAGTAGTCAGTGGCTAGTGGCAATTGTTTGCTTATACCAACATTCTTCTGAGTACCTTCTTTTGCATTCAGCAGAAATACATACAAACTTACAAAATACACATTTTTCATATTTAGGGGAACTTTCCCCTTTAAGTGAACTACAGTTCAGAATTAAGCTCATTCCTTGTGAGTGTCTGTTTGTGTTCATCACAGAGGGCTTTAATCTTTGTTTACAGTCACAAATGATATCTTGTGTGCTCCTGACAGTGTTGAATATATAAAGTTTGTTCTGTTATTTTCTTTAGGGTGGTACGTTCGTTCTGCTGTCATCGGAGTGATGTGTGTCAAACGCTGACCTTCAGCCACGACATGAACTCTTCATCTCATCTTCTGCTGAAGAAGGATTTCTCTGCCACATGTGCTCGGATGCAAGCATGAATGCACACACATGACAATACACTCTCTCTCACACACATGCATGTGCACACGCTCACACTGCGAGCTGTCTTGTCTGCCATAATTATTAGAAGGAGACACTTGATCATCCACTAGGATGCTTGGGGATTGAAACACTGGCTCTCACACGTACACATTTGCCGTGTGCTGGCACCGCTCTGTCCCTGTCCCGGGCTGAATGGGAATCCTGTGCCACCGGGCGCAGTTGTGCAGTTGATTTCCTGCCCTCCTCATCAACCTTTTCTTCATCTCCTTCATGTCTCCTTCTTCTCCTCACCCTCCCTCAGGACCCTGCACAGAGAGCAAGAGAGAGACTCTGAGGGACTTGAACTCTAGAACGGAACTTAGTGTGACACAAATTGGGGTCGGATGTCTTTTTTTTAAGGTGTGCTAAAGCATCAACGTGATCAGTCTAACTAGCAAAACAACCCAGCTGAAGTCTCAAAGGCCTATTACACATTGCACATGTTTGGTAGTGGCTCCCCAATTTCTTGTTCTGAATGTGAACAGAATACAGAAGTCACTCCTGAATTCATAAAGGCTGACATAGTGGACACTATGTTAATATATTTACACAAATATTTAATATCAATTGATATATATTGCTAAACAAATGTTTGCAATACTTTGATTAAGATTTTTTTTTGACTGGTTTTGCAAGAATTACGTTTCTCAGAAAGGCTGCATTTATTGACCAAAAAGAGTAAAAACAGTAATACTATGAAATATACCTAAAATCGATTTCCTATTATATTTTAAAATGTAATATATTTCTGGGATGCAAAGTAAATTTTTCTGCATCATTGCTCCGAAACATCATTAGAATGAAAAAAAGAAAATAAAAATTATTCATTTGTATTTTCAAAATGAATACTTAATGCTTTTATCCAGCAAAAATGCATTCAATAGATGAAAATTGACAGTAGAAAAATTCACGTAACAAAAATAAATTTCTAACAAATTTTGGGCAATTATTTTTTTAATTAATCAAAGAATCCTAAAAAAAAATTATCTTTTTTTAATTTTTTTAAATGAAGCTGTTTTCAACATTGATAATAGCAAGAAAATGTATTAATAATAGAGAAAAAAAATCTAATTTGAGAAGCAATAATTTTTGAAGGATCATGTTAAAATGAAGACTGGAGTAATGATGCTGAAGATTCAGTTTTGTATCATAGAAATAAATTACGTTATAAAATATAATAAAATAAAAAAATACTTTAAATTGTAATAAAAGTAAAATAAATATTTTACTGTATTTCTGATCAAATAAATGAAGCATTGGTCCATTTTTTCTTAATGTAAATTATAGTGTGATGCCTAAATTGACTTTGAAATTGAGTTATTGGCTTATCAGTATCAGTATTTTTTTCCAATTGCAAGATATCAGTATCAGCCAGAATTTAAACATTGATGCATCCCAACTCAAAATATCAAGGGAAATCTACACAATGAAATATCAGTGTGCATGCATTTTCTCAGTCTTTTATTTCACATACAGCCTGTTTGTCTTAGTTGTGTCTATGTATGATAACAGCTCTGCCATTTCCAGACATTATCAGACAACATGAATCAAATTGCAAGATTGGTGCCATCAAATCTTTCATTGTTGTTTAGGACAACTGCAACCAATCAGATTCATCTGCCTTCTCGGTCTGAATGAGATTAGACCGTATCCACACACCACAATACAAGACTCATGAGGCTCGTAATCCAGATTACTGTTAAAGCCATCGTTACTCATGAGATTGCTCTGTAATCATTTTGCTTGTGCAGTGATCAAATGGGATCGATAGTGTTTTAAAGCATATGAATCCTTCCGATGGTCGTTTCTTTGGCTGGTGTTGTGGCTCTGCTCTTTCTAATGGTCAGATAGACTGATAGAGGTGTAATCTATCCTATAGAACGGTCTGGAGTTGTTGCTGAACACAAGAGAAGATATTTTGATGAATCTGGGCAATCATACAGTTCCTCATTTACTGTGTGAGAAAAAATACTATCAAAGTCAATTGAAAAAAAAAAAAAGAAAAAAATAGTTTGGTAACGTATTTTCTTTAAAATCTCTCCTTTTGTGTTCAGCCAAAATAAAAAAAATTCATATATGAATAGGTTTGGAACAGCTTGAGGGTGTGTAAACAATGACCAAATTTTCTGTGCCTTTTATGGTACTACAAATTGGCTTTATTTTTGTTTGTTTATTTTTTTACGCAAAATGTAAATAATTTTTTAAGCATTTTATTATAGTTTAGGGGGTGAAGTATTTGCTAGCTTTTCTCATCACAGGAAAAATTTTTTTGTGAGTTTTTATCTCAAAATTCTGTTTTTTTTTTCTAGGTTTAGATCTCATTTTCATTTTTTTTTTATTGCAAGATATAAATTCAGAATTGAGAGACATAAACCTGCAGTTGTGAGAAAAAAGTCAGAATTGTAAGATAAAAAGTTCTTATGTAAACTTAGAATTCTGAAAAAAAACTGAACTTCAAGAATTAAACTCTATAAATTAAATTTATAGAAAAAAACGTAAACTCAAAATTCTTAGAATACAATCAGAATTGAGAGATGTCACCTAATAAACTAAGATATAAACTCAACAATTACCTTTATTGTTTTTTCATTGTGATCAAAACAAGCTTCCAGAGAAATACGACCCAAATTTGTTTGGAAATGAGTTTTTGAAATGTCCTGCTCAGTTTCAGCAGATGGTGCAGTTACAACATCTACCAGCAAAACCTCGGTGACAATGCAAACTGACTACATGAACTGCTGCTTTACAAATGCAATATAATGCAATTAAGTTGATGTTCAAGAATTGAGTTGCAGTTTAATCTGGGAATTTTGGGTGTCAGAGGGGCCATATTTGAACGAGATGAGTTTTGTGACATGTTTTCCTCCTGGTGTGTGTGAGTCTTTCCTTTTCCACACATGTCTAATTAAAGTGTGTGTTGTCAAACGGCTGATCTTTAGCGTAAAATCATCTTAGCAGATAGAAGGTCTGGGAGAAAGAGACAGGGACTTCAATCAGCTCCAGCTGGGACGGTTGTTTTCATTGTTGCTTGTATTAGCTGTAGTTTAAGCCTGTTTTCTACTTAGACTACAGCTTTTGCACAAGCCTTATTGCAAGTCACCTGCTCTGATTACTGAAGCAAGACATTTGGACAAACCTATACAAAACTCATTAACTATTATCATATGAAGAGTTACTTTTTTAAAAATGTTCAAAAATCATGTTATTGAATTGTTATCTTTTTTTTATTATTGTGTTAGTTAGCTAATAACTATTAATTTTTATTTTATTTTTTTAATAAATTAATGCAATGCACAATGAAAAAAACATGATTTTAAAATTAATTATTAAAAATGATGTTATCCGTTTTTGCAAATGAGCTCTTCATATACTATCTATACTATACTATATAAAAAAAATCGAACTACTATTATACTACTTATAATATTTTTGTATTATATATATATATATATATATATTATATATATATATCTGATGCAACAATTGTGTTGCATCAGATGATGCAACACAAGCATCATCTGAGTTCAGAATTGACACTGGCCTATTTGTCTGGTTCCTTTATTTTGATCACTCATCATTACTTTTGTATATATTGCTATTGTTTTCTTGTATGCTTTTATATTACATTAGATTATATTTTGCTCATGTGTACTTTCTATTATGTTTTTTGTATTCTGTAAACAGTGTTGGGTATAGTTACTTTGGAAAGTAGTTAGTTAGGTTACAACGTTACCATCAATTAAAAGTAATCAGTTATGATACAGCGTTACCTATTCATAAAAGTAACGCGTTAGAGTACTCATGCGTTACCAAAAATTAAAAGAAGTTCGCAGCGGCTCACACATGACAGACACAGCCCCCGGCCCCTTTAAATGCATCTAAAAGTCGTGACTCCCGACAATGAATAACGTCAGTCATCCGACTAAATTAACACTGGATAACAATAACAGGAAAGACAGTCAGCAATATGCTATTCCACATGGCGTTTTATTTATTTATTATCACAGAACATATTATTAATCAAAATTCGCACCTACCCAGCCCGGGTAGCCTAGGCTACTGTATATTATGAGCACCACAAGATAACTCCAGATTTTTCTTTAACTTTAAATAATGCAGTTATCAAAGTACAAGTATGCTTACTTGTAAACACAACCTTAAACAGGCTTGCAGATTTAAATCCATTTAGAAATGATGAACAACCAGCCAGCCAACGATCTAACAGAAATTAACAGCTGCCTGTCAAACAAAAATGATAACAAACCGACCGAATTAAATCCTTCACTGCCACACAGGCAAATGACAAATCGCTTAATAGCCGAACTAATTATTATAAAAAGTGTCACTCACAGAGTGTGCATTTTACCGTTATGTTCTTTTCTTTTTCGTTGACAAATTGAAAACAATGTGCGTACTTCCATAAACCAAACGCTGTCCTCTGCCATCTTGCCGGGAGTTCGAAAAAAAAGCCACACACACACAGGGTCA
This sequence comes from Carassius auratus, assembly GCF_003368295.1. NCBI lineage: Eukaryota > Metazoa > Chordata > Actinopteri > Cypriniformes > Cyprinidae > Carassius > Carassius auratus. The sequence continues at coordinate 3,547,886 of NC_039268.1, forward strand.
GGCGCAGGGCACAGACGTATCACAGCCATTGACTTTACGATCACAGAGCTTCGGCTCCGCTGATACATCCGCAGGTGGCACAGTAGACCTAGGCCTACTGTCTGACAAAAAGCAGGCTGCAGTCGGGATTTTCCTTTCCTTAAAATAACGGATTACTTTTTTAAAAAAATAACGAAGTTACTGATTACTTCCGCACGAAACTAACGCGTTAAGTTACACATTTCAGGAAAAAAGTAATTAGAGTACTCTAACGCGTTACTTTGTAACGCGTTACCCACAACACTGTCTGTAAAGAGTCTTAAGAAGCTTACTTTAAAGGTGCTACGTAAATATAAACTTTATTCATATTTATTACCACTTTATTAGCAGAGTTAATTCAAACCATGTAATGTTAATAATGTCAGGATGTGTTATATATGTATATATATATATATATATATATATATATATATATATATATATTTTTTTTTTTTAGACATTATGATGGAAGTTTGAACATCTCCAGAAAATCTAAAAAGAAGTGATGATGTCATTGTACTGGATGCTACCTATTTGCATACTGCAACTTTCTAACTATCATATAAGAATCATAAAAGATAAAACTTTAACACTGTTTTTTTTTAAAGCATGCATATTTACAGAAGAGTGCATATTAACATGATTTATTGGAGTGCTTTTCTAAATCTTTTTTTTTTACTTTGTCAATGAGACCGTTTTTGTTATTGTTGTTGTTTAAGCACATGTATTTACTGAATCCATAAAGAGCATAGTGAAATGTTTATTGCCTTCTAGTTGTATGTTACAACACAAAAACACTTTTTGTTACACACTGCTTATTCATTCATTTATGTATTTATTTACTTACTTTCCCACTGCCACTGTGGCCATGAATGTAAAGCATATATTGTAAATTTCAACCACTAGGCTACTGTCTTTTTACTTTCTAAATGACTTTTACAGTTCACAGTATTGATTCTTAATGATTTTTCACCTCGCACTTGTTATGTGAAAAAACGATCAATTCCTGGTAGCCTGTTTTGACACTGCATGCTACTTGTTGGCCTACAAAATCTTATTTTTCATAAGTTGCCCTTACAAGGACAAAAACTTTTGAATTAAGTGTTTTAGACCAACATCAACTTCACTTTGCCTATACGATCTAAACTTACAGATGAACTTTGACTGTAATCTCTTCCACACACAGGGAAGATTCCAAAGATAGCAACAGTTCCAGCTGAGCCGCTCTGACAGTGTCACTGCGGTGCGCCCAAATTGAAAGGGTGGGACCGGTGTCGCCAAGCATGAAAAAGGATAGAAACGAGGTAGAGAGAGAAAGAAAGCATGAAAGAGAGAGGGGAAGAGGGAGGGCGGCACCCTTAAAGGACCCCATCCTGCTCTCTGAAGGAAGATGAGAGAGAGCGAGTGACGAAGGATGAAAAAAAGAGAGAGAAACAAATTATTAACACCCCACCGACCACTTTAAAGAGCACAAAAGCAGGGAATGAGAGAGGAGCGGACACTGGGAGAGGAGGAGGGATAACGTTTCACCCGCCGGGGTTTAAGATTCACACTTATGGGATGACCATCACAATAAGATATTATATGAAAGACTTAATATACTGTCAGAAATCATATAAGTGTTGTCTATAATGTGTAATAAAATAAAGCGTAAATATATAATAATTAAAATGACATTTAATGTAATATTTAGTACTATTTATGAATAATATTTTATAATTATTCGTTGTTTATATTAATACTAATACTAATATTTTCATATAAATAAGAACTTACTTTAATTTTAACCAAAATGTTATGTAAATATAATTTCTCACACCGTAATGATTCTGTTGCTGAGCTATGAGCTATTTGTCATTGTTAGACTTTGTATAGCTGTTTTTATTTTTATTTTTGTATTTATTTGAACATATTTGTTGGTTTTAAGTGTAATGTGTACGTGAGTTGCAAACAATTGTATTTGTGCAATGATAATTATTATAAGTAATTACACTAAATACACTGACACTAAAGATATTCCATTCAATGTTTTTATTTAACGTTTAATATTGATTATTTTATATTAAACCTAAGCGGTTCTTCCTCTTTCTCTTGCATTCAATGCTTTTTTAATATCTGAACATTTTTCTTTGTCTTCTTTGAATCTACAGAGTTAAACTTATTCACACAGTTTTTGAAGTTATAGAAACCCCCCTTTTACACCTGTTACCATTTCAGGAATCACTGGTTTACAAGTTTTGCGAGCCAATCACTTGTGAGCCCCTTTGATTCCTGAACCATCAGAACTTCAGAGGTCCAACGGTTCCTCTCAAATGTTGTCCGAGTCTCATTCATTCAGGACCATAAAAAGGCACAGAATGTGTGCGAGTGTCCCTCCAGACCCGTGGCAGATGAAACCTCGGGGTTTGTTTATGCCCGGCCAGCAATAATCCTGCAGCTCTCTGCTGTCACTCAAAAGTCTGACAGCACCCAAGGGCTGCTGGGAGATCCGTTTACACACTTGCACAGACACGCATCCCAAAGCAAACACACAACAAGCTCAGCTGTAAACACACTTTGGGCAGGGTTGTGCTGTGTGGATATAGTTTCAAAGTCAGAACATTCAGAAAACACACAAACAGATTGGAGAGGTCGAGGGAGTCATCTTTAGGGTGTTTGGTGTTCTGGTGTGACCCTGTCATAATTCATTCAACCTCATATTCAATTCAATTCAATTCAAGTTTATTTGTATAGCGCTTTTTACAAAACAAATCGTTACAAAGCAACTTTACAGAAAATTATGTTTCTACAATATTTAGTAGTAGCTAATAGTTTGTGCACATTTGACAGGATTTTAGAAAAAATAAAAAAAATAATAATAATACAAGACGTAGTCAGCTAGACAATGAACTATCAATATTATTAATTAAGTTATTATATGATGCAGTCACACATTTAGCAATAATTGTTAGTTCTGTTTGTTGATTCAGGGTTAGCATCATCTGAGGTCCTCTGAGGGTCAGCATCATCTCTTCTCAGGTGTTCTGGATCCAGACTGGAGCTTGTGTAAATCTAGTCCCGTGGCGAAACATAGAAACAAAATACAGACATCATTAGCATAGCTGCTGATCCATCAAAGTAAGATTAGTTTAACCTAAGGTAATGAATAAAAATGCACCTTTGATCAGATGCAACTACACTCACAATTAAAAAGATACATTATTTGAATGCTTGGCGAAAGAGATGTGTTTTTAATCTAGATTTAAACAGAGAGAGTGTTTCTGAACCCCGAACATTATCAGGAAGGCTATTCCAGAGTTTGGGAGCCAAATGTGAGAAAGCTCTACCTCCTTTAGTGGACTTTGCTATCCTAGGAACGTTTTGTGACCTTAGGGTGCGCGATGGGTTGTAGCGTGGTAGAAGGCTAGTTAGGTACGCAGGAGCTAAACCATTTAGGGCCTTGTAGGTAAGTAATGATAATTTGTAACTGATACGGAACTTAATAGGTAGCCAGTGCAGAGACTGTAAAATTGGGGTAATATGATCATATTTTCTTGACCTGGTAAGGACTCTAGCTGCTGCATTTTGGACTACCTGTAGCTTGTTTATTGACGAAGCAGGACAACCACCTAGAAGTGCATTACAATAGTCCAGTCTAGAGGTCATGAATGCATGAACTAGCTTTTCTGCATCAGAAACAGATAACATGTTACGTAGCTTGGTAATGTTTCTAAGATGGAAGAATGCAGTTTTTGTAACATTGGAAATATGATTTTCAAAAGACAAATTGCTGTCTAATATAACACCCAGATTTCTGACTGTAGAGGAAGTAACAGTACATCCGTCTAGTTGCAGATTGTAATCTACAAGATTCTGTGTAGTGTTTTTTGGTCCAATAATTAGTATCTCTGTCTTATCTGAATTTAATTGGAGAAAATTATTTGTCATCCAATCTTTTACATTTTTAACACACTCCGTTAGCTTAGATAATTGGGAAGTTTCATCTGGTCTCGTTGAAATATATAGCTGAGTATCATCAGCATAACAGTGGAAATTATTGTTGTGACTCTTTTTTTTCCCTTGAAATAGCACAATAGCTTACTATTTAGTGTTAGTGTACAGAAATATTTGACCACAGTGAGGAAGAGGAAGAGAGAGTATGTTTAATTTAAATATATACTGAATCTTTTGTGTTAATCATCATCTTTTCTCCTTCTCCACAGATACACACATCCTCCTCACATGCTAATCATTAGTGCTTGCATGGTGGAAGCAGTGAGCACAGGGTTTATGGAGAAATGCACTTAATTGAGTCCTTTCTTTCCTTTATCTGAATTATTCAAGCAGAGAGAGGAATAGAGAGAGAGTTAAGGGAGAGCGAACAACACATGGCTATTTTAAGACGGGGTCACGCCATGATAAAGGACTACAGTGAGACAATAGAAAAAAGCAGAAACGGACTAAAAAGATAGAATGGACCGTCATTTGGCATGGAAAATACAAGTGTTGAATGGAGTGATAAAATACAGTTAACCACACAATCGAGTAAAGTTAGGTTCAAATAAGTAAATACACATATAAACGGGTATTTTACTAAATACTCTGCATGAGCAGATCTTACTTAATTTAAACCTATTTATTTGCTGGCTTAATCTACCCTCATGCACTATTTGTCAATCCTTGAACCAAAAGAAAAAAAAGAAAACTGAAAAAATACAGGTGCTCTCTCTCGCTCTCTCTCTCTCTCTCTCTCTGTCTCTTTGTGTGTGTGTGTGTGTGTGTGTTTACTTGTTTTGATACTTGTGAGAACCAAATGCCATCATTTATATTATGAAATACTCTGCAATGTTGTTAACAGGAATAGGAAATGAATACCAATGTTTGTGTGGATAGATAGATAGATAGATAGATAGATAGATAGACAGATAGATAGATAGATAGATAGATAGATAGATAGATAGATAGATAGATAGATAGATAGATAGATAGATACCTGCTGTAGACCTCGCTTATGAAGAAGTCAAGCTGTTTGTGAGTTCCTCGTGTCTGCTCAGGTGAGTCATTTACTTTCTAATGGGTCTGTGTTCCAATACACACCCATGATGTACACACAGTTTATTTGTCAGCTTTTAAGCTAAGGATTCTTACAAAGTTTATCATGAACAAGCAAAGCACCACAATGACAAGTGCCTGTGGAAGCTGCTCATCACTGTTGAAGGCCCCTGGGGCGCAAAGGTGAGACCAGAATAAGAGTACATGTATATATGTACATCAGTATACAGAGTATATGTGATCTCAACATGACCCTGAATTTGCAGAGAAATAAGTGGCAAGTTTGTGAGCAGAATTACAGTGCTGTGGTCCACTGATGCATTTCATTTATATAAGTGTATTTACAATTTTATATATATAAAAAGTTTAATTAATTAAGGTTATTTTTATTTACAAAATAGTTCAAAAGTTTGAGGTCAGATCCTTTTTGTTTTGTAAAGAAATTGTTACTTTTATTCAGCAAGGATGCATTAAATAACAGTGCATAATATAGAAAAATATTTTTATTTGTAATAAATGCTGTTCCTAAAAAACAAACAAAAAAATGTATCAGTTTCCACTAAAATGTTAAGCAGCACCAGTTTTCAACAATGATAATAATAAGGAATGCTTTTTAAAGCATCAAATCAGAATATTAGAATGATTTCTGAAGGATCATGTGATACTGAAGACTGGAGTAATGATGCTGAAGATTTAGCTTTGATCACAGAAATAAATTACTTTTTAAAATATATTCAAATAAAAATATTTTAAATTGTAACAATATTTCAGAGTTTTTTTTTACTGTATGTTTGAACAAATCAGTGCTGCCTTGGTGACCTTTGAAGCGACCTCTGGATAGTATTTTTCAAAATATTCTTAAAACGAATTTGCCATTTTAAAATAAAATGTTTCTTAAATTAAATGTGTTGTATAAATATTATTTTTAACGTACATTTTGACTTTTTTCTTTTAAACTAATGTTACCCATCCTCACCTACAACAGCTCTGTTTGTACTTGAAATTCAAAAAGTTTTGGTTTGATGTTTGATAGTTGATGTTTTTTAAATTTTTAATTCTATTTCTGTTTGGTCATCTAAACTCTGTGAGGCCATTAAGTAGCCTAAGCTTTATTAGTTAACTAGTGCTTTCTCCAAAAATAAATGAATAAACAAACAAATAAATAAATAGAGATGCCTTTGAGCTAATGTAATCTTAACTGCATTTTTTTAGGGGGGGGGGGGGGTCTAGGCTGTTCATTTTATTATTATAATATAAATCAGGCCATACAAATTTGGAGTCCCTAGTGTGAATGCATGCAGAAGAACAGTGGTAAATGATCAGGTTATGGTGTAATTTGGTGAGAACAGGTGTTTGGATTACTTCAGTCCAGTTTTAACCAGACAACAGCATTCCTCAAACATGCTCAGAGATTAGTTGAGCTTGTTTGATGCAGATGTACCAAATCCCACAATGTTTGCTCCTCAGTAAGATGCCATGCAGCTACAGCACAGCGGGGTTCTCCTGACCAAACAAGCAAACATCGCCGTCCCGTATTTCTAATCCTATTTACCCAGCTGCTTCGCTGAGAGTCTTGAGGTAGCTGATAATTAAAATCGTGATTTGTCGTTTTTCTGTTGGATAAATAAATCTGTACATTGGTCAGAAAACCAACACGTGTTTATCAGTGTGTTGATATGACTTAATTGTTTATATGACTTGTGAGCTTTTCTGTTGGATTGAATCTTCCAGCCACAGTTCAGCTAATTCAATAATGAGGCTGTTCACTAGATCCTGTGACTCTGAAGCTTTACAAATCAAAATCATTTCCATTTTGGCAACTGTAAGTATAAGCCCACAGGCTACCTTGGTGGAAGAATTGGTGTCTTTTATCAAACCATTTTTGAAATGCATCATACAAATTCAAGCCATATGTTACAATAATTGTAAAGTTTAAGGACTTTCAGGCCCTTTTGCATTGTTACGCATGGCCTTGAGAGGTTTATTGCTTTATTATATAATGAATTTTATATATGTGCACATATATCCAAATAATTTGAATTCTATATTAATGCATCTAAAATCGACAATATCTCACTCAGCTTAGTTGAGGGCCAATAAACGTACATTTTCTTAAACTGATATTTTTAGCACACACAAGGCCCATATCACTTAAATCAGAAAGGAAGTAAAAAACAATGAGATTCAATTTTAAGCTTAGATTTATTAAATGAACATGAATGCAAATTAGTTTTTAACATCTCACATGAGCAGTAAGGCATAAGTCAGATTCTCCTCTGTAAAGAAACTCATATAAAATTATTATTGCCTTCATTGTTTCAAACACCACGTGTGTCTCATTTGTTCAGTGCGTCGGGTCGGGAGTGCGACAAACGAGACCCTCGTTTTTTTAATCTGTCCATTGAGGGCAACGAAGAACCCATCTCGCTTTTGCAACACACAAGAAACTTTGGTTTCTGAACCTTTGTTCCTGCGGCTCTTCCGCCGAAAAGTGGAAAAAGTTGGCACAAAAGTCACTACTTCTTCCCAGTGGTGTCGAGGAAAAGACTTGCTCCAAAGGAAAACAAACAGGTTAACATCAGGGCCAAGAGTCCTTACAAAACCTGAAAGCGCCAGGCGGCCTGGTCTTTGTAGTCCAAGCAGTCGGCCGCAGCCGAACTGAAGTTCAGTTTCCATGATGAAGCCTGGTCTTTGTAATCCAGACAGTCTGAGGAGCTGAAGGAGAGCCCAGCGCCGCCGTACCCCTGGTGAGGGTGGTGTCCGCCGGTCTGCCCGATGTGTCCCGACATGCCGGCGGTGCTCAGCTGTGTGTGATGGGCGTGAGGGTGATGGTGGGCGTGGCCAGACATCGGGCCCAAGTAGGATCCACAGTCCATGCCGCCAAAATAAGAGGCAGCATTCGAGGTCGGGTAGCCCTGGGCGTAGCTGGGAGCCTGGTTGTAGGGCATGGGGTATGACGGCACTCCCGTGGTGCCCCCACCACCCGAGATGGCCCTCTGCATGCAGGACGCATTGGCCGGGGGGGAGATGTCTGGGAGAGAGGGCGGAGCAGGAAGTGGCGAGACCGAAGCGGGGCTCCAGATGGATGAGACAGGTGTTGTTCCTGAGGACGAGCTGCTGAGCAGACCCACTCCATTAAGACCAGAGCCTGAGGATGAAGACAAGGAGGATGAGGTGTTACTGGAGACGGCGGGAGGAGTGAAGTGACCGCTGCTCTCTGACCCCGTTCTCTCACGGGACGGAGAGGATTTCTTCTTCACTGGACGGATCTTCGAACCGCTGCTGTTGCTGCTTTGCTGCTGCTGACGACACTTTGCCCGTCTGTTCTTAAACCAAACCTGTCGACAAACACATCACTGGTTATAAATCAGCAAATATTGTCTATGAACTGAAATATTAAGATGTGATCACCTAAAATACCGATTTGAGATCAGATGAGAACAAAATGTTTACTGAACTGAGTTGACACTATTGTGTTTTATAGAGCTGCTTTATATAGCAATGTTTACAGTTATTAAACTGAATTGAATCAACACTGAATCTGAATTGAGCTGAGTAATGACACATACTTCACATGAAACTGAACTTTGATACACTGACTTATTGAACTGAAGTGAATCAACATTTTTCATCTCAATCCAGATTTAATGTTGATTCAGTTCAGTTCAATAACTGTCAGTGCTTCAAAGTTCATTTTCATCTGAAATATCATTTTCAGACACTATTGCCCCCTTTAGAGCTGCTTTACAGATCAAATGTAACTTTAAATTTTAATTGTAATTTTAAATTTATGAACTTTGCAACATTTACAAAGTTATTGAACTAAATTGAAACAACACTAAATTGAGCTGAATAATGATACCAATGGCAATAATGACACTAACATTAAATTTGTTTTCATTTTTTTGATGGTAACACTCTCTTGGTCTGATTGCTTCTATCGTTCTCCTCATTGGTAAGTCACTTTAGATAAAAGTGTGGGCTAAATGATTAAATGTAAAATCTGTATTGAACTGTTACGTACAATCTGTATTGTATAAAGCACTATATAAATAAATGTGACTTGACAAGAATTAAAATCTCTCAGCATTAGAAAGGTGGCACAACAACACCCACCTGCACTCTTGACTCAGGCAAATTGATTTTCAGAGCGACCTCCTCACGCATGAAAATGTCTGGGTAGCGCGTCTTGGCGAACAGATTCTCCAGTATGTCCAGCTGAGTGCGGGTGAATGTTGTTCTCTCTCTTCTCTGTTTACGAGAATTTGCTGCAAGAAGCAAACAACTGAAGTTACTAAATCATGTCTAAAGATTGTTTGAAAAAATTATTTAGAATTGACATGCATTGTTTAAAGATTCTACATGCACAGACTCTTTAAATGTTATCTTATCAAAGATTTGTGCTTACTTGGATATCCCACAGAGGGATGGAGTAGGTCCATGGTTGCCCCACTGAGCCCCAGCCCGTTCATGGCATAAGGGCCCTGTTTGAGGTATGACATCATTGTTGAGCTCCAGAGAGACACCTGCAACATTAAAAAATACACCTGCTATATTAGAAATAAATAAAGAAGTGATTATTCGATTTTTTTTTGCCCCCAAAATTGTTCAAAGAGCATGCCAGTGTTAGAAATTGCCAGCAAAATTATAAACTGTATCATAGCCTGCATCTTGTCCTATCTCACAATGCAGTGTAATAAATATTTGGATAGGCTATATATATTAAATCCACAGCCCCACTGTAAAAACATGTGAACAGTCTGAATATGACCAAGGTCTTGACTTTAATGATCTATTTTTTTCACACTCGACTAATCAAGGCCTGCACACTAATTGGCCATTTACACGTCATGCCCTGTTAAGCGCTCCTGACTGACGCGACGCCGCCAAATGTTTGATCTTTTCTTTTGTTTACCAGAACGTTCGAAAGTTGGCGGTACAATCAAGCTATTAACTTAATTAATAGTTTCAATCTATCAAATGATAACAGATAAAAATATAAACGAACTAGCATATATATAATTTGAAATTTTGTAGCTAGGTCTACATTAAATGCATACGGCATAATATTTTAACAGTTTATTATGTACACCCAGAATGACTGAGTTCACTTTGAATGAAGGCCCAAAAAGCGTAAATAGAAATAATTTATTATTAAAGAATATCCAGTTTGATATTTTGGTTTTATTCACGTGGTATTGTTTAAATGTCATAAAGAAAAATATCAACAGATAATTAAACAGTTGACTTAATTTATAAAACGAAATTCGCAACATAGAATCGAATAGCCTACCCGAATTATGTTTCTAAAGCTGAAGCGCATGGTTTTCCTGGACAGAAGGCCGCTCTGGATACACTCGAAGCTTATGCGCATTTGGAATTATTTGGGAGGACCAAACTGTGTTTCGTTGCAATTGTTATGAGGCAATAGTACAAATGTATTAAGACAAAAGTTCTGTAAATGACATGTTGCGCTTTTTCTCCGTCGCTCATGCCTATGAATGGCCTCATTAATCCCACGCTGAGGACAGATAACATGAGTCTAAAGACTCCACAATCGAGCTTTAACTATATGTAAATGCCAGTGAGTGTGCAAATTATTCTCCATAGCCATTTAGATTAGACCCAGAGGGGACTCCATTTGCAGAAGAAACCTTATCAACTAAATAAACGACAAACTCTCTTTTTTTCTCTCCGTGCGCACTTGCTCTGCAAAGTTTGTTAATTACGACTGCAATTGTGAAGTTCTGAAAGACACAAGTAATTCATGCAAAATATAGCCTTAAATGTACATACATTTAAAAAATCTACATGCATTAATTTGTCATTGGCTTAATGCAAAATATTTGTCTTTGACCTAAAAAATATAATTTACCTAGAAGCTTTTTTTTAATGGATCTTTGAATTCAACTTAATGAACAAACTAAAATTACAAAATAAATTAAATGTAACTGCTGTTTTATTTGCACGGAAAAGCACAGTAGTGAAGTTTGTTGCACTTTTACACTATTCTGAAAACTTTAAGCTCAACTTGATCTTGACCAACTAATATACTAATGTTAATTGCTGCGTTATATTATACAGAACAGCAAAGTTACAATCTACAGTAGACCTATAAAATATGAAAATATTTACATTTTTGTCGAAATGACAGAAATGATCAAAAAAAAAATTGACATGTAGAGAAAAACAAAGAAACAACGCTCAATTCTGCATCTTTAGATTGGTTGCTATTTAAAATTAAAATATATCTGAAATATTTTGCATTACCTTTTATTCTTGGTCTTCTGTGCTCTTTTCTTCTTTCTTTCTTTGAGATCCGTTAACTGAAAATCCACAAAACCAAGAAACTATTTTTGGAGAGCTGTCTGGACTACAGCTGATGGTTGAATTGGGAGAAAAAAAAATAGCCACAAACTTCACAACAAGTTTCCAATATGGTCACAAAGTCCGCTCGCAGACAATCGGATGCAGTGCCTCAAGAGGCTGATTATTTATGATCCACGCGTGATATTAAGGTGAAAGCCAGTGCTGAGAGGTAGAGATTGATCACCTTCTTGGTGGCCTGTCCGTCTATGAGCAAAAGACACCTGCGGTCCCGCCCAACATAGCCAATCAAAATACTAGCTTGTCCTTACTGACGACCGCTTTAGCCAATCAGAACGAAGACGCACTCATTAACTCCTCCTTTCGACGTGACGTCATGTAAACCTGGAGCGTGAATCCACGAGTCCCGAGGAGAGGAAACTATTTGAAAACACTTTTAATTCATGCATTTAGTGAGTGTAACACTGAGGTAATATAATAAGAACACAATTCTTAAATCGATTTACCGTTTGGTCGATTAGAATAGCGTCGTTTTTAGTGACCAAATCCTCTCTAAGCTCTAATTAGCCTATATCAACAAGCATAAAATAACCTCATCCACATGATTCAAATAGGCTAAAAGTTTGTTTGGATATAAAAGTAAATAATTATTATAATCATGTTTCAATAAACGATTTAAAACTAGACTTTAAACTAGAAACTTTAAAGCTGGGCTGTCATTCGCCTTATATGGGTCAATTGTTTTTGTATTAAGTCATACAAAACTAGGCTGCTACATTTAAGACAATTCATACAAAATTTGTGAATTTCGTTTTAGATTTAAGTTTCAGAATAAAAAGTAGCTAATCGAGATTTCATGAAAAGCTTAAAAGTCAAAAAGCTGGTGTAAATGTGTGACAAAGCGTCCAAGAATGCAATTGTAATAGGCCCTATAAACAAAAGAAAATAAATCAAGAATAGTTTTATATTATTGTGTACTTTTAATATCCATTAAGAAAAACAAGCAGAAAAATTATTCTGTTTTAAAATCTTAATAGGAATAGTTAATTATTATTTTTTTTTTTTGCCAAATCAAAGTCGGTTTGGTGTAACCAACATGCAGTTGTATTGTTGTCCACACACACACACACACACACACACACACACACAGTCCCTTATGACTGTCTGTCAATGTCATTAAGTAAGTAAATAAATAATAAATACATAAATGAATACATTTTAAAAAAGTCAGGTTACACGGATTAACAAACGTCTTGATAATTATGACTGAATTTTGATTTAAAAAAAAGAAAGAAAGAAAAGAAAAACAAACACTGTCTTGTAGACTTACATTAATTTTTTTCTCCCGCATTTTAGTGCATTTACATTATTTTATATAACTGTATATACCTTTGTGTATGGCTACAAAGTGTTACATAATGAGCTAGTCACAATTAGGCCTTTATAGACATGAGAATGAAGCCAATCGATAATCAGAAATGATGAGGAAAGTATAAATCACATGTTTGGTAGTCTATATTTACAAAGATACTTATTTTATTATCAAACTGCTCCAGATCTGGCATAACGTTCGCAATCAAAAGAACAACGATGAGATACATTACAACATAAACCCAGGGAGAGAAAAAAAACAGCACCAACTTGGAACAATTCAGCACGCACCAGAAGCTGTTAAAGAGGCTCGTTCCCGTGAAATCAAGATATCTGCTGGCACTAACCTATTGTCCAGGGGTATTTGTGTAATCCCAAAATGCAGTAGAGTTTCCTGAGCAGTATAAACCCGTAAAGCCGCGGGATCAGCCGGCCTGAAGCGAGTGTGTGTGTGTGTGTGTGTGTGTGTGTGTGTGTGGAGAGAGAGCCAGGGTGTGCGCGCTACTGGTCTCTTTGGCAGGCAGATGTCGTGTCTCTTGTAAATTGTCGGCGCTTATTAAAACGTTGGTGTATAAATCCCCTGTAAATCCCGGAGTTGTCAGAAAGCACGAGCGCAGTGCGCGCTGATGTCACTGACCGGGGCTTCGGTGAAAGAGGAAGACGCGGGAAAGTTTACACCTGGATCGCGGAGTTCACGGAGGAGGATCAGCGGGGAGCCGACCGACTTTCCGTGCAACTGTTTTAAAACCATCTGCATCTGGCGGAAATAAGAATATGACATGAGATTTCCGAGAAAAAGAAGTTTTAGATTTATTTTGTTTCTGTTTAATCTACTTCTGTGTTCTGGAATGTTTCGGATGATTGCAGTTTTTTTTTAATTGTTAAGTTCGAAGGAAGTTAGTCCTGGTAATAACTTCTGGAGAAGGTAGTCCTGCCGACAATATCTATCGAAAATTACAATAAAACGTGCTTCTGAATCGGAAGGGAAGACAATTTTTATTTTTTTAGTTCCAGCATCTTGTAAGAATGTATATATATATATATATATATATATATATATATATATATATATATATATATATATATATTAAACGGAAACTCTGAGGTCCCTATTCTTAATTATTAACAAATATTTGTTTGACTTTAATTTTGATGCAGCCCAGTAATTTAACCTGTAAGACGTAGGCCTTCAACATTTCACATTTAATTTTAGATTTTAAATCATGTTGTTACTTGTTTTAAAAACTAATTAGGCTATTATATTTATTTATTCAGTTATGCTTCTATATTTTATTTGAGAAACAAAAAAAATCTTTATGTGAAAAAAAAGTAAAGAATGACACTTGATAAATAATAACATAATGAGCCAAAGCTTAATTCTTCATTCCATGGTAGTTTAGAGTGAGGTAACATTAGATTTAGTCATTTAGCAGACGCTCTTATTCAAAGCAACTTACAAATGAGGACAATGTAACAGTTGCAAATCTGCTGAAGCATGGAAAATGCTTTGAAAGGAGAGAGTCTGAAAATAAGATGCATTCAGTTCAGTTGTGTCATAATGCCTTAGGCACAACAAAAATTATTTATGTAGTTTCATATTATTATTATTATTTTTAACAGCACTAGGATACCTTCAAAAAGTTCTAAACACAATCATATTTAATAGACCCTTTAAAAATGTACTTTAAGAGAAATGTGCACAACCTAAACACACCATCAAAAACACCATGTCAGCTTTATAGTGAACGAATGTGGCACAGATGAAGGACAGCAGTGATTAGATATGAGCGCTCACTAACTGATCTAAGCTTTTGTTCAGGGGGAAATTAAACTGGGAGCTGTTGCCAGCTTCAGTGAGGAGAAAACACAATCCGCCTGCAGCTTTCAGCTGATCTCAGTTCAGAGTTTGCATTTTAAATCCAGATAATGTTAATGATCAGAAACAGAAATCCACAGCACAGATCAGAACCATAACCTGAGACACACACAGGCCCTCGACACTTAACCTGAATACATTATTCAGGGACTAATAATAGGTTGTCTGAGTTGTGTTACATTGCAAACTCAGGACAGCGTGGTGTGATAATTCACAAGGAAGTGCATGTTCATGGTGTAATTCAATAAGCATCATGTTTTAAAAATTAACAGGTATTCCAGCTTTTCATTCCTGTTTTTCAGGGTTCACATAAAACAACGCTTTTATGTGACCTTTCCAGTTGTCCAAGATAATAAATAAAAATAATCTGAAAGTGATTTATGTATAAAAAAATACCTGACCTTCAGAATTAAGTTATTTATTTATTGCTTTTTAATTTAATTTCAGTTCAAGTTTTGGTAATTTTTTGTGTGTTTTGTCATTTTTATTAGTCTATATAGGTTTTTTATTTATTTTTATTTATTTAATTTAAGTTTAAGTTTAGCGC